>NC_060270.1:36471743-36597302 GCF_021613505.1 Equus quagga
GGCCTAGTGGTTGAGTGCGGCACACTCCACTTTGGCAGCCCAGGTTTGGTTCCCGGCATGGACCTACACTGCTTGTCTGTCAGTGGCCATGCTGTGGCAGCAGCTCACATACACACAAAGGAATATTGGCAACAGACGTCAGCTCAGGGTGAATCTTCCTCAGCAAATAAATAAATAAATAAATAAATAAATTTTAGTGAGTAGGTGAATTCACAAATACAGAATCTGCAAATAATGATTATCAATTGTATTTCTCTAATATAGAACAGTTATTTCTTTTTCTTCCTATTAAAATAATGCTGTCAGGGGCCGGCCCCGTGGCTCAGTGGTTAAGTTCGCGCGCTCTGCTTTGGTAGCCCAGGGTTTCACCTGTTCAGATCCTGGCCGTGGACATGGCACTGCTCATCAGGCCATGTTGAGGCCACGTCCCACATGCCACAACTAGAAGGACCCACAATTAAAAATATACAACTATCTACTGGGGGGATTTGGGGAGAAAAAGAAAAAAAACAAAAGAGCAATGCTCTCAAGAGAAGATAAAGTTACTTTTAAAATATTAATATTAATAAAAAATTAATATTTAATAAATATTAATTAATGCTGTCATTAATATCTTTATGCATAAAACTTCTTCCTCTTTTAGGAGTATTTTCTTAGGGACTACTGAGATAGTCATAATTTTGATAGGGCCTGCTTATTGCAGTAGTTCTTGGAGTGGCTTGTGAGGATTCTTCGGGTCCTTGCTACTTACAAAATGTGGTCCTAGGACCAGCAGCATCAGCATCAGCATCATTTGGGAGCCTATTAGAAATGCCGACAAAATTACCCCAAACTAAGTGAACCAGAATTTGGTTTTTAACAAAATCCTCAGGTGATTCCTATGCACACTAAAAACCTGAGAAGCCCTGCTTTGAATCAAGGATTCTCAAACTTCAATATACACCAGCATCACCTAGCCAGCTTGTTAAAACGCAGATGCCTGGGCCCCCATCCCCAGCATTTCTGGTTCGGAACATCTGGGGAATGATCTGAGAATTCACATTTATAACAAGTTCCCAGGTGATATTTGTGCTTTTAATCCTAGGACCACACTTTGAGAACCACTGTGTAAGCTGGTTCACGGGTAGGTCTCTTGCAGGATTAATGTTTTTAAACTGTGAATGCATCTTTTTTTCACGGAAGAGAGGGAAAAAAATAATTGATTTTTAGCTCATCAGAAGAAATCCTCATTGAATAGGGCCAGGTTTCGTGGAGGCGGGTTGGCTAGCCAGGATGGGTAGACTTAGTCATGGCTGGTGGGGGAAGGCCAATATGGATGGGTTAACTGAGACACAAAAACAGAGAAAAAAAATTTTATCCCTTGTTATTTAGGCACAGTCTATAGAAAAATCTATCATTAAAGTATCTAAACAAATTCTCGAGTAGTTTTTCATAAACTATGTTTTATGAATTACATACAAAATAGGAGAATCTGAAGAATCTGCTTGGCAAAAAGTGTCAAAAACCATTCTTTTTACTTTTTCAGTTTCCTGGTGATAATATACAGCAGTGAAAGGATAGGTCCCAAAACAAGGCCCCCAACTTAGTTTCTGGGTCTTTAGCAAATCCTTGGCTGCAACCAGCCAGGAATAAACCAGACATTTCTCTCAGAAAGTGGAAGCCTCAAGACTACAGTTTCCTCTCCCTGAACCTACAAGTGTAGCACACAGTCAATTCCAAAGCATTCTGTTCTCCAGCGTAAAGACACTTCTGGGTATAAGCCACACGCATTTCAGGTAAGTCACAATTACCTTTTCATATTGCTCATGAGCTTGGCGAAGCTTTCATGCAGGACAGTCTCCTGGATAGGTGCTTCCTTGGAGTGACTTCCTTTTCCTTACTCTAGGGTCTCCTCTGCCCCGCATTAATAAAGAGGATCTCTTGGTCATTATTCTTTACTTTCCAGACCCAGTCAAGGCTTTTAGAATCTGGGTGGCTTGCTGTTCTTTGTTTTTAAAACCATTCCATGGCCTTTTAAATAGTAGGAAAAAGAACAAAGGCTATTTATAAAACAATCTGTGGCAAAAGCAGTTTGAACCAAACAAAAGCCAGTATCAAAGGTATCAGATTCAGTTAAAAGAAATCCTTATCAGTGCAGATAACCCTTTGATCAAAGGAGAGCGGGTGATGGGAGTGAGTGCTGTTTCAAAGTGTTACAGCAGAAGTCCCATTGGAGAAAAGATCATTATAGAAACTATAAAGGATTACGTGATTGTTTTTCTTTCTCAGAGAAATCTACTCTGGTCTCCAGGTCTCTGAGAATACTTAAGAATTAGATTAGGGCCTAGCTTTGATCATTAACACAAGCATATAAAGCAAATGTTCAGTCATTTTTTATTAGACAAACAGATGGGAGGGGTTCTGTTCAAAAATGGCCAGAAATAGGAGGGAGAGGCTGAGGATCGAGGAGAAGGCGGGGGAGGGAGAACCTGGCAAAGTAGTAAAATTTCTTTTCAAATTGGCTCTTGAGCCCCAGCAGCTGCAATGTCAGGTGGGTGTTTCCCAGGACTTTCTATGCTTAGCAAAGATTTTAAATGAATCTGTAATTTAGGTCTAGAAAGTAGTGACTGGATATATCCAAAGGTATGTTGCATCTGTTTCTTCTTAGTGTGCATATGTATTTGAATTTGTTATGTGAGAGGAAATAACTGGAGAGTAATTAGTAAAATGCTTAATCTCACTTTAATCAAAAGATTATTTTCCCTGGAAAAAGCAATCACGGCTCTGTATTTTGGTGGGCTTGATCTCACTAGTCTCAATTATCCATGGTTATCCACGCCTGCAGATAGCCTAATGTGTCCCATTAAAGGCAGACAGGGCAGCTATTAGAAATGCAGGCACAGTGCCTCAGGGGGAATAAGAAGCCTCAGTGGGCTTATTTTGCAAATTGAGCCCTCCTTAGTAATAGCAACTGTGACAGCCCTCTTTAGGACTCTGAGTCTTTTTTCATTCTGGGTCCCAGATCCACTCTCCTTGGTTTAAGGTGGAAACTGCTGCCCTGGCTGCCACCTGCCTGGGGTAAGCCATCAGCTCAGCTGCAGTCTCCCTGGGATCTGCCTCCCTCTTTTGCTATCACCCTCCTCCAGTCCTTTGTCTTTGGCTATTTCCTAAACCCTTCACCCTCAATCAACTCATTCTTTCACTTCTCTGGCCTTTTCAGAATCCAGAATTTCACTAAAATGTCCTCCCAATACTACCAATTGAACTATTACCCCCAGCCTAGGAATTTGATACAAATTAGCACATTGAAGACAATTACCATCTATCAGTGGGAAGTCCTACATTGTTTTCTCTTAAAATTTTTAAACAACTAAAATTGCATAGTTACTACACATTCTCTCAGGGTTGTCCTGCAATACAAGATTGCTTTTTTGCAAGATGTTTTTATCACACTGCTACACATATAAGTACTGTGTCTAAATGGAACCACTATATGAAACTATTATAGCTGTTAGGACTGGACATTGGAGCTCTCTGATTGACTATCACACAAATGAAAAAGGATATAAGAAAAATTCTAGATGGATGAACACAAATGAAAAGGAAGTTTTCTTTGTAATATTAAAAATTTATCTTTTTTCTTTGACAAAATCTGCAAACTCAAAACACCAATCAATCAACCAACTTATTTAGAGAATTGTGAAAAGAATACTTTTCAAAAGCTAGCAACTCTCATACAAAATAATAAAATCTTATTTCCAAAGACTCGTCATATATCATCTATGGATTTAGTGAGCCTTCATTTTCTTATTTACTGCAGTCTTTCATTCTTCATTATGCTTCAGCCTTTCTTAGAAAATGATAGGAGGTAGTGAGAGATGGACAGAAAGAGCCAGTATGACGAATTTTGCTTCTTAAGAGCACTAACAAAAGGCAGATCAAGGAAAAGGCTGTAACACACAACCCAACTGAGGTTATTAATTGATCTGTTGCCACATCCCCCATTAGCCCAGACCACCAAATCACTACTAGTCTAATAGAAGCTGTCTCTTGACTACAGAGAACAATAGCCAAGACAAATGACATATATAACGGGCATGCCTAAATGTGGCAAGGTCAGATCTCAACAGGACTCTACTTCCTGCTTATGAGGAAGTCCTTGGGCGAATCTGAAATGATTGAACTTTTCTCTGTCTCACCCAGATGTCTCCTCTGAAACACTTTCTCCTCCTCCTCAGCTGTAAAGAATCCCACAGGGGCTAACCTTCTCCAAAAGTAGTGTTAAAGAATTGGAATAAAGGTAGATTTTAACCAGATTGTCTTATAAATTGTTACTTGATGTTGGTGATAACCAGATTCCAAGAATTCTACAATATTACAATTAGAATGGACATTTGAGCTCAATAAGAAAAATTTCTTCATCTCATATGTTGAAACCAAAGCTGAGGAAAAACTTTTAAAAGCTGAGAGAACTGCCTTGCCAAAGATGACATGAAGCTGCTACTAGGACCTTACAGTCTTAGTCCAATTCTTTTTCCATTACATCATTGTGCCTTACAGCAGGTAAACAGAAAACGTGTTGATTTTATCCATTTTAATATAAGTAATCTTCTAGATAAAGAAAGAAGGCAGAAATGGTTGCATAATAGAACCTCATTATTAAAAACTTCCCATTCACCCTCTGTTCAAGGTGGTGCATGTAGATCTCCTAAAGCATAGAAGTGTAGAAAGTCTAGAAAGCTAAAGTGTAGAAAGCAAAAGAAATTTAAGTGTCTCCAGTATCGCCTACACTGGTGGTTTGCTGTGAGAACTAGAACACAGCCCCCTCGTTAACCATCACTCACTGTGCAGTGATTCTCAGTGGTGACATTATGGAAGGACACGCCCTACACACACACACACACACACACACACACACACATTCTTAGAAGGAGCTATCCTAATAAGGCAGCAAGCAAAGTTTGAAACAGTTTCCCAAGTACCACCTCTGCCATGGCCTCCACCCTGTGGGAAAAAAATCACTAATCCAAAAAAATGGCACTCATGCAATAAACTAATATTTATGGAGTGTCTACGCTGTGCCAGGCATGGGGTATAAAGTGGTGAGTGAAAAATAACATTCAATATTCATTTTGAGTTTTAGCACTTAGAAGAAGCTCTCTTTATACCCAACATGCCTGACTTGGTCAATCTCCAACCCCTCGGCTTGATGATTCCTTAACCTCTTGGAGGAATCTGTATCTGCACATACACTATATAAGGAAAAAGTCCTTTTTGACTTTATACCACCCCCAGCACTCTCCATTCCCCTCCCATCTTCATTTTTCTTCTTAAATTTATCACTAAATTATGTCTAAACATAATTTACTTATTCATTATGTGTCTTCCCCAATAAAATAAGCCCCCAAGAGTGTAAGAATTTTTGTCTGTTTTTTCCATTGCTGTGTCCCCAGTACCTAGAACACAAAGTAAATGTTCAATAAATATGTGTTGATTAAATTAGTGCCAACACTCCTATACCTGCCAATTCTATTGGATGCATCTTCTTTTCCATCATGGTCTCCTCATCATTCCCTTCAATCATTATCTCCTGCCCAGTATATTGGCCCTCCATCCTCTTAGGATTTTTACTGCTGGCTACATCTAGGCAGAATATAGCTAGCCTGCGTTCCATGATTAGTTATCACATGATAATCTTCATTTACCCCCACCCTCTTATCTTCCATTGCACCTGCTGTGCCAACACTTGACCCTACATTACCCTGTCTTCCAACTTATCTTACACTTTGTCCAGTCCAGAGGATTGCAAGAAAAGATCTTAGATTCATGCTGGACTGGACTAGTAGTAACATTTCATGGTAGGACTCAATGCTCAAAATCCACGATATACAGAGGAATGAGACTGGGATTAAGAATCAGAGCTGGGTTTGAAAACTGGGATGATGTGCACTACCCGGTGTCTTTGGCTGAGTCTGCAACCTTTCTGAGCTTGTTTTCTCATCTGTAAAGTGGGGGTAATAGTACCTACTTGATATCACGAGGATTATATTTTAAAGGAAATAATGTACGTGAAAACTCCCAGCAGATTTACAGGCATCTAGAAGTTGCTTAATAAGCGTTAGCTCCTTCTCTTCCTTTAATTTAACATATTTCATTAACCTCTGATTATGTCCTCACTCTTTGAAAACAACTAACTCCTACTTAGCAAGAAAATCCATGCTTTCTGGTATGAATCTTCTTAATTTTCCTCTCTTCCTTCCTTTCCATACCAGAATTCTATGCTTTCACTCATCCTTTCTCCAGATTCAGAAGTAGTGTCCCTCTTCCTTTATAAGACTAACTCTCTATCCATGCCAATAGTTTTCAACCTTGGTTGCACATTAGAATCATCTGAGGAGCTTTTTAAAAATGCAGATGTCTGGGCCCCACCACAGACGAATTAAATATGAATCTCTGGAGTTGGAAACATGGCATCAATATATTTTTTTAAGTTCTCTGGTAGGGTGCCAAGACAATTCAATGGGATATCCTCCTTCAAAAGAATGAAGTTGAACTTTCCTTATACCATGCACAAAAATTAACTCAAAATGGATCATAGATTTAAATATAAGAGATAAAAGTATAAAACTCTTAGAAGAAAACACAGGAGTAAATCTTCATAACCTTGGGTTAAGCAAAGCCTTCTTAGATATGACACCAAAAGCACAAGCAGCAACAACAAAAAATAGATAAATTGAACTTCATCATAATGGAAAAATTTTGTGCTACAAACTATCAAGAAAGTAAAAGACAACCCGCAGAATGAAAGAAAATATTTGCAAACCATACATTTAATAAAGAACTTGTATCCAGAATATATAAAGGACTCAAACTCACTAATAAAAAGATAAATAACCTAATTTTTTTTAAATGGGCAAAGGATCTGAATAGACATTTCTCCAAAGAAGAAATACAGAGGGCCAATAAGCACATGAAAAGATGCTCAACATCTCTAGCCATTAGGGAAATGTAAACCAAAACCACAAGGAGATACTACTTCAAACTCACTAAGATCGCTCTTATCAAAAAGATAGATAATAATAAGTTTTGAAGGAGATGTGGAGAAATTGAAACCCTCATACATTGCTGGTGGGAATGTAAAATGGTGCAGCTGCTTTGGAAAACAGTTTGGCATTTCCTGAAAATGTAAACATACGGTTTTCATACAAACCAGCAATTCCACTCCTAGGTATATACCAAGAGAAATAAAAACATATGATCATACAAAAACTGGTACAAAAATGTACACAGCCTTATTCATAACAGTCAAAAAGTGGAAACAACTCAAATGTCCATCAACTGATAAATGGATAAGTAAAATGTGATATATCCGTACAATGGAAAATTATTTGGCAACAAAAAGGAATGAAGCATTAATATATGCTACAATATGGATGAACTTTGAAAACCTTACACTAAGTGAAAGAAGCTAGTTGCAAAAGATCAGATATTGTATGATTTCATTTGTATGAAATGACTCAGAACAGGCAAATCTATCTATAGAGAAAGTAGATTAGTGGCTATTTAGGGCTGGGAGGTTGAGGAGAAATGAGGAGTGACTGCTAATGTGTATGGGGTTTCTTTTGCAATGATGAAAATGTTCTAAAATTGATTGTGGTGATGGTTGAACAACTCTGTGAACACAGTAAAAACCACTGAATAGGAAACAGAAAGAGAGAGAGAGAGAAAGTTCCCCAGGTAATTCTAATCTTAATGCTTATTTACAGAAACCAATTTCTGAACCACAACACTCTATGTGTACGGTATCTTACCTTCTAGATTCCTGAGGGGTAAAGATGGCATCTTCCAAATCTTTCTTTCCTCCCATTCTTAAGGAATAATAACTCACACAGAGCAGGAGTATGATATCTTTTAAATGACTTTTTTTTTTTGTAAGTAAAAGAGTGTTCTTGCTGAATGTTTCCTATTTTAATCAAAATTGCGAGAATCAGGCTGCCACCTGGCAGAATTGGTCATCTTGGCTATCTGGATTCATTTGAACTCCCCAAGCAATTAATTCAGCTGTAGCACATAGAGAGAGGGCAGGCAGGCAGTGCAAACCAAACTGACCAGTTCTGCCATCCAAAGCATGGTTCTTCTGTCATACACCAGTGAAGGTGGCCTCTGGCCCTTAGGAACCATTTTTTTGACAGTTCCCCAGGACATGGCTCTGGTTTGACTGACTTTGTTTACTAAATAAATTAATTCCTACTTCTGGAGTAGCTTCAATTTTTAAACAGAAAGCCATCTATTGACAGTCACTGATACACAGGATTTTATTGTTTGATATTAAACAATTAAGAGTTATTGTTTTTTTCTTTCTCTACAAGTACACTATACATGAAAATAAATATAATCTAGAATGCAGCCACTAGGAGTGGAGAAGAGGGCGATTCTATATCCACTCTGTGCCTTAAAGGGAGAGTTTTACTTTAATAAATCCAAAGGGCAGATTGTATTTCCTTCACGGAAATAAAGCTCTTTCTTGGCAAAATGTATATAAAAGACAGAGTCTGATGAAGATTTTTTGAGTTTGATTATGTAAACACATTTTTTAAAAATGTCCTAAGAATTCAGTCTTTTGATCTGACTGTGATCTAGCAGACGTCAATAATTTAAAATCACTTGGAAATTGCTACTTTCAACAAAGTCTCTGATGGTACACAAAAAGAGAGACTGCTGAAATAAGTCTAGATGTTTACAAATATAGGGAATTGTGTCATTGTTCAACCTAGAAAATAAAAAATAGCAGAATATGAAACCATAGTTGTCTGAGTATAGAACACAGATCTGGTTTAGAATCCAGCAGAAGTTTTCCCTTCTGTCACTCTGGTGAGTTCAAATGCACTCAGAAAAACAAAACGAGAAAGGGCAATGCCAAGATGAGACACAAAAGAAAATTCTAAATCCTCAGGTAATTTTGAAATGAAATGAGTTTACTAAGAATGATTCAAAAGATATCATTAGAGCCATACTGTAGAAGCTTTGTTTCACGAGAAAAGAATATAATATGAAAATCTCAAAACTAAGTATTGATTATACAAGGTAAACATGACAAGGCTGGATGACAAGAAATAACAGACATCGTGCTTTCTCTCTCATTGGAAAGACCAACCAGGTACATGCTGCAGACTACACAAATTGCTCAAAGTGAGGCAGTTGGAAAATGCTATTAAATTATTTGGGTTGAGGAGCTGCACCAGGGGCAGAACATGTCAGAATGTCACATGCCTCTCCTTTACTATCGCAACTTTCACCAGAATAAACCAGAGCCTTGGAAAACAAACCCAATCATAAATACTAACTTTTTGTTAAAACTCCAAGAAAACTATCAAACCAACTTAATACATGGAACATATCAGAACTTCTCCAAGTTTCCCTAACACAGTGGAATAAACTATTTCTGTTGGAAGTTTGTCTTAGAAAAATACTCACGTGCATTTCTATACAATATAATCAAAGAATACATTAAAAACCACTTCTTAGTTTTCATTAGAGGATATTAAAAAATGAGAATTTAAGGATAATTCCCCTTTTGCCTCTGGTGCAGGCTTCTAGGTTTTTGAAAACATAAATAAAACATACAGAGTGACATAAAGAGCTACAAATATGTATAAATACACCTCTATAGCTCCCAAAATAAAAGCTTTTGAAAAAAATGGTTGGACAAGTATCCATCTTCCCCAAATTGCCCTCCCAAGATATTGACTGTTACACAATTATGAGACAAAGGCAAGGTGAAGGGTGAGGAAGAACAGAAAGGAGGCAGAAAGGAAGACAAGTGCTCAGCAGGATAGAGCCTGCTCTGTCTAGCTGGCCCAGCTTTCCCCGCACCTTTCTGGTACCAGTTCCAGGCTTTGCCTCTAATACAGTCCACACCATCTCTCAGAGAAATCAATCTCCCTTCAAGGAAAGCCAAGCCAGCATCTAGAGGTAACGTGCAGAACGGTAAATGAAAAATGTCCACGTCTAGCAGGCAGACAAGCAAAGGAAAACCAGCTGTCAGTTTCAGAGGCTCCTAGCTGTAACCTGGTTTCAGGTTTCTCTTTGCCTCTGCTTCTGTCTGTCTGTCTCTCTCACCGTGTCTCCCTCAAATAATATCAGCTTTCTAATCACCTCAAATCACAAATACATTCTCCGTCTGTCCCTGTGAAAAATACTGATGAAACAGAAAAATAGAGTGCGATACTCACAACAATGAAGAATTCCTACACATGCTGTTCCATTTTCTTGCTTTAAAAAGACGGAAGGTTAATTTAAAAAGCCTCGCAGAATTAGAAATATAAGGGGGCGGGGGATTCCACCCACACAATCCTCCAGCCCACCGCAAGGAGCCCGAAGGCTTGCTGACGTCACAGATTCATGAATGGATGTAAATTGGGCTGGTTTAGGATTCCGCACAGACTTCGCTGTGGTGTGTGTGCCATGAAAAAGAAAGGGAGGGTCCAGAGCAGACCCGGCCAATGGGCTACAGGCAGTCATGGCCTGCCTTCTTTTAGAAGGAATCTGGTCACAGAATAAACAGAGCCCGCCAATCAGGCGTCTGCCACTGCCTTAAGACAGACTGGCAGCTTGAGGAGTGAGAGAGTGTGTGTGTGTGTGTTTCAAGCTGTGATAGTCATGAAAACATTATTATTGCTATTGAATGAGGGAATCAAAATAGAATTTCGGTGAAATCAATGCTACCAAAAATGCACTTAGAAGAAATCACAATCTTTTATCCATTAGAGCTATTTTCTTTAAACGTTTTCTTATACTGTGCGTGATCTGATGTGATAAAAACAAATCGAAGTCAGGGAAACAGTTTCTAAAACTGGTGACCAGCAGACATGTATGCCCTGCACACCAGGACTTGTAAAAGCAAAATACTAGGGAAATAATAATGGGAATAATAACCTAGTGATTTAGGAAATACAAATATATAATATTACATAAATGTAATTATTTTGTAGAACAATATCACCTTGTTGACCTTTGTGATGCATCAAAATGGGGTGTAGAAGAGTAATTTATTGCTACATTTAAATAAGGAAGGGAGGGTGGCTCTGTGGCCGAGTGGTTGAGTTCGTGCACTCCCCTGTGGCAGGACAGGGTTTTGCTGGTTTGAACCCTGGGCGCCGACATGGCACTGCTCATCAAGCCATGCTGAGGCGGCATCCCACATGCCACAACTAGAGGGATCCACAACTGAAAATATACAACTATGTATGAGGGGGCTTTGGGGAGAAAAAGGAAAAGTAAAATCTTAAAAACATGATAATAACAAGGAAGGAACATTTCCTCGTTGGTTTATTAAACTTCTGACATTCAATTAAGACATAGCTCCAAAAGAGCTGTTAATGATTCCTAGAGCAAATTTTGTTTTTAGTAAGATGTCTTATTATTGACAAAATTAGCAAAAACAGCTGTATTAAATTCACCCAAAGAGCTCATGCATTTTTAAAAATTTTCTAATTTAAAATTTTTTAACAGCTTTATTGAGGTATAATTGATATAAAGAACTGCACATATTAATGTGTACAATTTGATAAGCTTGGAGCTATGCAAACACCCGCGACACCATCACCACAGTCAAGGTAGTAGACATATCCAATGTCTCCCAGAGTTTCCTGTGTTTCCTTGGGGTTTTGTGTGTGCGTGTGTGTGTGTGGTAAGAACACTTAATATGAGATCTACCCTCTTAGCAAACTTTGAAGTGCACAATACAATATCATATTGTTAACTATAGGCACTATGTTGTACAGAGATCTCTAGAACTTACTCATCTGGCATAATGAAACTTTATACTCATTGAATAACATTTCCCCACTCCCTCCTCCCCCAGCCCCTGGTAAGCACTATTGTATTCTCGGCTATGAGTTTGACTATTTTAGATAACTCATATAAGTGGGATCATGCAATATTTGTCTTTTTGTGATTGGCTTATTTCACTTAGCATACTGTCCTCCAGGTGCATCTATGTTGCCGCAAATAGCAGGGTTTCCCTTTTTTAGGGGTGAATAATATTCCATTGTATGTATATGCCACATTTTCTTTATCCATTCATCTGTCAATGGACACTTGGGTATGTTGGCGATTGTGAATAGCACTGTAATGAACATGGGAATGCAGATACCTCTTTGAGATACTGATTTCAATTATTTTGGATATATACCCAGAAGTGGGATTGCTGGATCATATGGAAGCTCTATTTTTAATTTTATGAGGAATCTCCATACTGTTTTCCATAGCTGCTGTACCATTGTACATTCATAGCAACAGTGTACAAGAATTCCAATTTCTCCAAACCTTGCCAACACTTATCTTTTTAAAAATAGTAGCCATCCTAAGAAGTGTGAGGTGATATCTCATCATGGTTTTGATTTGCATTTCCCTGGAGATTAATGATGTTGGGCACCTTTTCATATACGTATTGGCCATTTATATGTCTTCTTTGGGGAAATGTCTGTTCAAGCCCTTTGCCCATTCTTGACATTGGTCCTGGCAATTATTTCTTAAAATGACACCAAAAGCACAGGAAACAAAAACAAAAATAGACAAGTGGGACTACATCAAACTAAAAAGGTTCAATCAACAGAATGAAAAGGTAATCTACAGAATAAGAGAAAATATTTATAAAACATATATCTGATAAGGGGTTAATTTCCAAAATATATAAGGAACTCATACAACTTAAAAGCAAAAAATAAATAATGTGACATTTCTTTATTCTTTATTTTAAAAATTTTCAAAGTTACACAAAAGTGGAGATTAACATAATTTACTGACCCTGTACCCCATCATTTCACTTCACGATTACCAATGCTTTACTAATACTGATCACAACTTTTTTGAACTTTGGAAATGGACTCAAATCCTTGGAACTGGAACAATAGTGGTTAATATAAGGCCCTGGATATGAGGTGTCCGGTGACCAAGAACATTCTGAGCAGAGATCTGCTCTCTCTCAATCAGATTATTTATATAACTGAGAGAAGGAAAGTGACCACCTGTTTCTATGTGGTTATGGAGGGTTCAAACCTGACAGTTCTGGAAAGGTTTTTTTTCAAAATGAGCTAAGCAGTGTGCAATACTTACTCATTTTACACACAGCAAAGAT
Source organism: Equus quagga (assembly GCF_021613505.1). Taxonomy (NCBI): domain Eukaryota; kingdom Metazoa; phylum Chordata; class Mammalia; order Perissodactyla; family Equidae; genus Equus; species Equus quagga. The sequence continues at coordinate 36,484,861 of NC_060270.1, forward strand.
GTTCAGCGCACTGTTCTATGTACTCAAGCAATATAATATCTTTGGCAAACAATACACTCAACAAATTCCTCTAAAGGAGCTTATTGTGGAATATCACTATGGAAAAGGTAGACCAAAGAAGTTTACCCATGTAAGACGGGAGTGCTCAAGACCAGTGCAGTACTGGTATAGTCCTGGTAGGCCTGAGTATACCACACCAGCCTATATCAATATATGTACCAAGATTATTTTAGAAGCCATAAATGGAAAGAAGATGAAGAATATACATCTGTTTCTTTTAACTGCAATCAAAGCCAACTAGGATACACTAAAAGAGTCAGATTTATAAAAAATTTTCTTTCTTGGGGCCAGCCTGGTGGCACAGCGGTTAAGTTCGCATGCTCCACTTCATCAGGTGGGGTTCGCTGGTTCAGATCCCGGGTGTGGACATGGCAGCGCTTGCCAAGCCATGCTGTGGCAGTCGTCCCACATATAAAGTGGAGGAAGATGGGCACAGATGTGAGCTCAGGGCCAGTCTTCCTCAGCAAAAAGAGGAGGATGGCAGATGTTAGCTCAGGGCTAATCTTCCTCAAAAAAAAAAAAAATCTTTCTTCCAAAATAACACAGACTAATAGAAGGAAGCAACCTCTTTGTGGAACATGTTAGTAAGATGGCCAAATCTATTACAAAGTTAACGTGTTTGCTGTAAGGTTTGACAACAACATCATTACTCAATAAGTCCATGAGGGATCAGGGTAGTCTCTGAAGCAATTCAACAAAACAGTCTTTAAATGGTTCTAAATACTGTACAGCCACCTAAGATGTTGGCTTAATATGTAATCCGGAAAATAAAAACTAGCTGGCTCTATGGACTTGCCATTTTAGTAAGATGAAGTTGGTCTGGGTTAGCCTGCTTCCCTGTACCAAAGAAATATCAACTTGGCCAACAAAAGTTTCTCCATATTGGGCTGGCCCTGTGGCTGAGTGTTGAAGTTTGCATGCTCTGCTTTGGTGGCCCAGGGTTTGCTGGTTAGGATCCTGGGCTCAGACCTACACATGGGGTCATCAGGCCATGCTGTGGTGGCATCCCACGTAGAGGAGCTAGAGTGGCTTGCAACCAGGATATATAACTATTATGGGGGCTTTGAGGAGAAAAAAAAAAAGAGGAAGATTGGCGACAGATGTTAGCTCAGGGCCAATCTTCCTCACCAAAAATTAAAAAAAAAAAATTCTCCATGTCAATATCATGGGAAATCATTGGGAAAATAAGTTCTCTGCCCAAATTACAGAAAACGTAGAGGTAACTCTTGGAGGAAGCCATTGTTTTTGGAACAGAAGGAAGGTAGGGAGAAAAGAACATGAAAAATGTACATTCTAGAGGAGCACTGGTCAGCCATGTTGTGGAGGCATCCCACATACAAAATAGAGGAAGATTGGCATGGATGTTAGCTCAGGGCAAATCTTCCTCACTAACAAAACAAACAAAGAAGACATAGTTTACATACAATGATATGAACTAATACAGACAACAATATGTCTACTAGGTGGGAACACTGGTCAGAATTCTCCACTTCCATATCAGAATGTTAACCTTAACTTTCCCTGTTTTCAAAGGATATGGTTCCTTAGACAACAATTTCAATATCCAAATTTCAATATTCAAAGACCTCAGCAGACTATTACTTCAGTTTATTGTTGTTGTTGTTGTCCAGCTCCCATTAAATGCCTATGTGAGAAAGTGGTTTTTAAGAAACATCTAAGGAAAAACTTTCTTATAAGTATCACTAAAATCTATCCTTGTATCAAGGGAGATAGATCATCAGAAAGCTACATGCCACCTAAATATCATGCGCCTAGTACCCTAAGCAGAATCACTATCATTGAGTTATACCTTATGTTATGGTCTTGTTTTTATTAAGGATTATTATAAGGAACAGCCATATTGCTTCTGGGTTGTCTATTATCTTGCGGGATGTCTCACATGTAAGGAATTCACATGAGGAATTCGTTTTAGAACTTAATACCAGGGAGAAGTTTTCTGTTGTTGAAGAATTATTAGGTATCCACCTTTTAGATGACAACAATGTAATCCACTGAATTTCCATTTTTTTGTCCCTGCTGCTGGAAAGCTCGAGCCATCTTTATGTTCAAATCAATCAATCTATCTGTCTGTCTGTCTATCTATCTCTATATATCTTTATATCTATATCTAATTTATTTTAGCTTTTGTGGTTAGCATATTTCCTTCCTCTTCCTTGTTTTGGGTTTGATTTCCCTTTTGTTAACCTTACTGTAATATACTTCATGGTAAGCACTTCAAATTCTTTTTGAAAAAGTAGACTGTAAATAAAAATTTATACTAAATTCATATCTATTGACTTTTAAGAAGATAAAATTCTCATGCTGGTAAATTCTACGATCACCTTTATGATAAAAGAAAATCCTAAAGGTACACATAATTATGGCAAACTTCGAAGAATATTGTGAATTAAGTGGATTTGAAGTCTTTAATATTTTTTATCAAAAGATAATAAAACATCTAGTCAGCTGGAAAAAAGCAATTGCTTAGAGATTTTATATGCTATTTAGAATAAATCTTAACAGCTTAATGAAGTTTTAATGTATTATTCCTGTCGAAAGGATGACTACAAATGAGGGATGTAAGAATTCTTCTCTGATCGATAATGAAAATGCACTGAAACAAATCAAAAGCAAATGGCTTTCTCAATTAATAAAATATTTAACATCCGTGAAACACACCATTCCACAACATACAAATTCTGGCAGGGTATGATAAACCAAACCTTTGAGGGACTAAAAATAATATCTTGAGTTTATAAAGGCACTTTACATATTGCAAGAACAAAAGGAAACTTTATACATTATTTTACTTATCCACATAGAATTCATATTACTTTCTGAGAGGCCATGTAAAAAAAACTTAACTGTCTGACTTCTGTTCTTCTAGTCCTGTTTTAATTTCCTCCCTTCTTTAGCTAGATAGAAGTTGGCGTTTCCATTTTAGCCTTATAGTGCAAGCAACATAATTGAAGATCAAAGTATAACAATAGTGAACATCTGCCATCTTTTCTTTAGTAAGCCTCTGCGTCTTCTCCATTTGAGGAAACTGTCTCTACCCTACTCTCAGTCCAACTGGTTCAGATGAAGCCGAATCTACTCCTGTAGCTAGAGCTCCAAGACTGAACGTGTAGCACAAGGCTGGCCAACTCACCTGCTTGGTCATAATGATTACTAAAAGGATAGATACATGACCCAAGCTGGCCAATCACAATCATCCAAGTCATCCCCAGGACGTTTCCTACAAGTATTGGGAGGAGGGGGGAGAAAGCACATTTGTTTAATCAGAATACTAGCTATAAATATAATGAGAGCAGAGAGCAGTCATCTTTGTCCATATATAGGACAGAGGAAAGCAGACCTGAGAGATAAAGGAAAGAAGACAGATTCTTGACAACAGTAACTGAGCACCTAACTTCAGTCAATCTGAAGCTAGTCACTGCTAGTCTTTCCAATTACATAAGCCATTCAATGCCTTCCCTCTCTTCCCCTACCCTCTTTTTTGAGGCTTAAACCAGTTTGATATGGGTTTTTGCAGCCAAAAGAGTTCTATTAATACAATGTCATTAATTGATTCTCTTCTGTCATACTCAAGACACCCCAATTAATATCAGATTCTCTGTACTATAAGAGTTCCTTTTCTGACACTAATAATCTCAATACTTTGGTAGATTAACTTTCAAATTCTATTTTATAACTCTTACAAAGTATTTGTACCTCATTATTGTCTTTGTCATCCTCAAGTGTTCAGCATTTTTAAGACCCAGCATCTCTCAATAGCAAGCTCTATCTTTGATATTTTAAAGTCAGTGACTTTTACCAATTTGTATTACATGTCAAGCATTGTGCTAAGAGCCCTATGTAAAAATCTCATTTAATTCATACAATGATTTAAAGTAGGTATTTTAATCCCCATTTTAAGATGAGGAATGTGAGACACAGAAGGGCCAAATAATTTGTAGTCACAAAGCCAGTCTAAAAAAAAGGCAGCAGTCTCCAGAACGTATGCTCTTATTATGTTAGTCTGTTTGTAAGAGAAAAGATCAATTTAACTGGGAGTCTCACACAAGAAGCATCCAAACAATTGGATATGTTTCCAGAGAAATATATATAATCTCCCACTTAGGAAGTTACGCTACAGTAATTATTAAAGAAGCCCATTTGAAGGGTATGGTCCATAGCCCATGAATAATCCATGGGCCTGGCAGCCCAATCTATGATAGTGGAAAGCACAGTAATAGGCAAACGAAAAAGCAATCTGTTAGAACCTATTTCATGAAGTGAATTGTTCAGGATTACCCAGGCAGACTACGCATGTGCTTAGAGCTCCAGGAAAAAAAGAGGCACCCAAAATATTTATTTTTGATAGAATCAGATATTTGATATATTTGTTTTAAAGACTCAAATTTGTTATTGTGGAGAAAATAAGAATTGAACAGACTTCATTATATATATTATACAGTTAGCATTGTTTTAATGATTTTGACTTGATATTTGGGCAAGAGGTAATTTGTTTTTACTGTTTGGGGCTATAAGAGTCTTAAACCAGTCTTGGGTTACTTTTTATATAATAAAAAATATGCACCAGGATATTTTTTATATAATAAAATAATGGCACCAGGAAGACAACTACGTTGGTGAGTCTCTTCTAAAGAACTGTTGTCCTATCTTCTCCTTCAACAGAGGCTGTTAAAACATAGCCAGAGTTCTTAAAGTGTTGAACATACGCCTACCATATGACAGAGTCATTCCACTCCTAGGTAATGTACCCAAAGGGAATGAAAGCATATGCCCATATGAAGATTGTACACAAATGTTCATAGCAGCTTGATTTGTAATAGCCCCCAAATGAAAACAACACACACGTCCATCAACAAGAGGATGAATAAACAGTTGTAAATCCACACAATGGAAACACTCCTCAGCAATAAAAAGGAATGTACTATTGATATATGCTACAATATGGATAATCTCAAAGTAATTATGTTGAATGAAAGAATCCAGATAAGAGCGTATAATTGCATATACATAAAATGATTGCATATATATAAAACACTAGGAAATGCATACTAAAGTATTCTGACAGAGAATATAGAAGGGTTGCCAGGTAAAGGGGAGGGTGGCAGAGAGGAAAGACAAAGGGGCCACAGGAAGCTTTTGGGGGTGCTGTATAATGTTCATTATCTTGACTGTGGTGATGGGTTCATGGGTGTACACTATGTCAAAACATAGCAAACTACACACTTAAATTATGGGCAACTCATTGTATGCCAATTTTACCTCAATAAAGCTGTTAAGAAAATCATTTAAAGAACACACAAACACAGTCAAAACAGATTTCACGTATTTTTGAATTATTGCATGCTTTTTATTATTATTATTGTGTGTGTGTGTTTAAGATTTGCTCTGAGCTAATATTTTTTGCCAATCCTCCTCTTTTTGTTTGAGGAAGACTGTCACTGACCTAACATCTGTGCCAATCTTCCTCTATTTTATGTGAGGTGCCACCACAGTGTGGCTTGACTAGCGGTGCTAGGTCTGTGTCCAGGATCCGAACCTGTGAACCCTGGGCACCAAGGCGAAAAGCACAAACCCAACCACTAAGCCACCAGGCAGGCCCCTGCTTCTTCTTATTTTTAAGGTAAAGAGTAAGCATTACAAATAATAATTTCTAGTGTGAGAACTAATAAGTAAACCAAATGTATTTATATCCCTAAATATTTAGTTTGTGCAATATACTTTTTCCATCTTAAGGTGTACAAATACTTGATAGAGTCTGAAGGATGACAGAAAGTACATTCTTCAAGAGACTCACATGATATATACAGGAATCTTTTTGTTTTTTTTTTTAAGATTGGCACCTGAGCTAACATCTGTTGCCAATCTTTCCTTTTTTCTTCTTCTTCTCCCCAAAGCCCCTCAGTACATAGTTGTATATTCTAGTTGTAGGTCCTTCTGGTTGTGCTATGTGGGACACTGCCTCAGCATGGCTTGATGAGCGGTGCCATGTCTGCGCCCAGAATCCAAACTGGGGAAACCCTGGGCCACCAAAGCAGAGCGCGCAAACTCAGCCACTCAGCCACAGGGCTGGCCTCAGGAATTTTTAAGTATTTTTCAAACTGCAGTTGCAACCTATTAGTGGACTATGAAGTTAATTTAGTGGGTCATGACCATCATTTTAAAAATGAGATAGAATAGGACAGAATAGAAAATAGCATATCCCATGTGTTGAGGTTTATTGTTTCAGGAAACTTGTTAATATGTGTGTAATAGGACACTATGAAAGTTGTATTTTTTACTGTAGGTTGAGGTACAAAAAGTTTAAAAATCACTATTCTATGATACATACAATTGACACCTATCTGTTTCTTGTTATTCTTTATGTCTCATATTATATACCATGTCTTTTGTGTTAAATATCTTCTTTGTATAATTGTACTCTTTTGAAGTTTTGGACATCTAAATTCTAGAAATAATAATTGAGAACAAATCTGCTCCTAGACATTCTTTGTAAACAATCTTATATTTCACTTTACAATTTACAAAGTACTTTAACATAGGCTGGGTTTTAGTCTCATTTTATATGTGAGAAAATTAAGACTCAGGAACATTGGCTCATCTAATCTTGCTCTATCTAAACTCTGTAATCTACTGACTATACTTTTTAATTCTAGCCATTATCCCATACTCCTCCCCCCCCCGTGAAAGACCTGTCAATTATCCAATGACTATAAATTAAAAGTGAATAAAAAAGTGACGATTCAAAGACAAAAAGCCAGTTCTTGGAATCAAGGAGCTTTGGTGAGATGAAAAACTACGCAAAATAGTGAAAGTGTTAAATTAGTGGGGTAGGCAGGAATGTTTTACTTGAGGTTCAAGAAAAATACTACAAGGAAGTTAACTGACATTTGGGGCGAGAATATTCTTTCTTGCATGGGACTTTCCTACATAATGCAAAACGTTTAGCAGCCCCCATGCCTGTAACAGCCTCAGTCTTTGTCATAGCTAAAAAAGCTCCCCATGTATTGTTTCCGTAGGCACTAGGGGATTGGGGCGGCCTCTGTTAGGAGACCTACAGGTTAGGCTATGGAGTGGTGCTCTCTGCTGCCCTCTCTTGGCATAGTAAGATCAAGCCCTTAGCAGAAAAATGTGTCCTGACCCTTAGAGAAAAATGTTAAGTCCCTTGGAGAAAAATGTACCAAGAACAGAGATGCCTGGTGTTGAGGCTAAGAAAGAGCTCTGGGAATGTGGGGTGAGGTTGAATAAAGGCTGGCAGCCACTCTTCCTGGTGCAGACTACAGCCAGTACTTGCCGTTTGATTGTCTTTGGCAAGTTGGCATGTTTGTAAAGAGAATAAAGGCTTGTCCTTATACAAACACACTCTGTCCTTAGGCTGCAGTTGGCCCAGGGCTTGAATTAAGTCTTCTTCTCTTTCTGATAGAATGATCGTTTGGGGCTGGGTGGTTACAGTCAGTTATAAAAAGGAGGTAAACTGGAACTGGACCTTGAAGGGGCAGGCTTTGGGGAAACTGGCTGTGGGAGAACAAGGACAATTCTCCAAGGTAGTCCATACCAACTGTGAACTGGTACATACAATACTCTCTTTCCAGTATAGGATTCTAGTGTACAAGTGCGGCAGATAAAGAGCTGGAAGTCAGAGTGGCTAAGAACGTTAACACTGACGCAGTAAACGGTGGCCTGTTTTTAAAATGAGCTTTACGACTTCATAAATAGGCTCCCACTATATAGACGCACACCTGGCACTGTGGTCAGCTCTTCATGATTACTGCTCACGGAGGAAACAGAAGGCACAAACCAAAACTCTTTCAGGGAAAGATCTCTTTCAAAGTTTACGTATATATTTCTCAACCTTCACCTCCACCCTATTTTCTCAGAAATTAATAATAAAAAATACATTTTCTAATATTATAAAATATTATCTTAGCAATATAGTTTCTATGAAATACAAAGTTCAGGCCCAATTATATTGTAATTTGGTTGTATCTATAAAACCACCAATGAATATATTGAGCTACATGAATTTCTGGTATTATGTTCATGGTGTTAATGCCAAAAATTTTTTTAAATGGTTAAAAATAACCAATACCCAGTTATAAGATAAATAAGTTCTGGGATGCAATGTACAGCATGGTGAGTACAGTTAACAACACTGTATTGTGTATTTGGAAGTTGCTAAGAGAGTAGATCTTAATTAATTTTTTTTCTTTTTTCTCCCCAAAGCCCCCAGTACCCAGTTGTGTGTTTTTAGCTGTGGGTCCTTCCAGTTGTGGCATGTCAGCATGGCCTGACGAGCAGTGCCATGTCCGCACCCAGGATCCTAATGGGCAAAACCCTGGGCCGCCGAAGCGCAGCGTGCGAACTTAACCACCCGGCCACGGGGCCGGCCCCAGAGTAGATCTTAAAAGTTCGCATCACAAGAAAAAAAACTGCAACTATGTGAGGTGATAGATGTTCACTAAATTTATTGTGGTAACAATTTCACAACATATACATATGTCAAATTATTATGCTGTACACACTAAACTAATACAGTGTTATATGTTAATCATATCTCAATAAAAATGAAAAAAATTTTAAAAATAAAGTTTACTCATAAACATAATTATATGTCACGCCCCAGGAAAACACTTAAAATCAAATGATGAAGCCACATTGGAAAGCTCTTGGTTTTCCATTACTTGTAATCATGCAACCCAAAAATAGGATAGCACTATCTTTACTACTAGTAGTTAAAGATAGTTGTTGCTACTAGTAGCAACCTGCTCCAAATCAATCATTCTATCTATAATATATATAAGTTTTATTACTTCATAGATTCCGATCTAGTTTCCTCAACTAAGTTGAGAATTGAAGTTTTACATGTAACATTCACTAGACAAGCAATAAGACAGAGCAGGGTAGTGGGGAGGGTGCTGGACATAGGACTTACCAGATGCCCTGAAAAATCAATATATAAATCAAATATACATATTTTTATTGAATGCCATCTATGTTCAAGATAGTTTGTGCTGTGGGGTACACATATGAGGATAAATCACAGACGCTGATCTCAGCTGATTTCATTAATAAGATAGAAACAAAATAAACAGCAAGATAAAAATTGTTATAGTGGCTTCAAATCCTAACAGAAGGCGTAGCTAGTGGTGGAGACTATCCCCCAGTATCCAATCTCTTCTCTTTCCTTTTAGTTATAGAATCCTTACTCCCACACCCGTTCTTAAAGTTTTAGGTAGGCACATGCCACATTGCTAAAGACTTCTCTGTTCTCCTGCTGTAGGTGTGACCACATGACTCAGCTCTAGCCAATGGGATGTGAGCGGAAGTGATGTTTGCAACTTGCATGTCTTCCTGGAGATGAAGGTGCTCTTTCTGGCTTCCCGTGCTGAGTCAGCTTCTATCATGCAGATGATGACAACACCCCAGGGAATGGTAGAGCAACAAAACAGAAGGGGCCTTGGGCTTTGAATGTTTTAGTGAATTAGAGATATCTATCTGTCCTGGATGGAACACCTGCCTACTTCAAGATTGTTAATGAAGGCTGAAATAACATTCTTCCCTTTTTGAGCCACCAAATGTTTTTGAGACTCTCTGTTACTGCTGCTTAGTTTGTATCCCAACTAATATATCCTGAGAAGAAATACTTACTCAGAGAATCAAGGAGCTTGGAGAAATCTTAAAACTCAAATCTACTCTCTCATTTTTTTTACATATGAAGAAACTGAAGTTCAGAGATTTGTCCAGTCTTGGAATTTGTGGCAGAACCAGGAATTGGATCCCAGGTCTCCTGAATATTTTTATATTACATCATCTTGTCTATCTGTGGGAGAGCAGTGACCGCTAATGCTGCCTCTTTCTTTTCTTGACACAGTCAGTTAAGATTCACTCAAGTACTCCTGGGACATAGAATACTGTCCTCAGTTCTAAAGGAAAGCCTACAAGAATTTTAAAAATCACGTGTTTTGTCTCAAAGCTATCTGCAATCTAACACAAGAGAAAATACTAGCATAACTATAGGTACAACTAAGCCAAAGACAAACAAACAAGAGACAGATCCAAGCAATTAGTTGAGATTCAAGCTGTAAACGGAAATGGTCATAAAAGTATTATAGAAGCAGTTTGCTTCCTGAGAACAAGTGCTTTCGGAATACTTGAATCAATTCTTAAGTGCTTTGTTGAAACCTAATAAAACATGCCAGGGCCTGGGAATATATTTTCAATTCTCATAAAATTCCTTCTTTTTCCTTAGCCTGGAAAGTTTTAATGATTTAATCTTTTAAAAACTACCCCAAAAGCCATCAGCTTAGAGATCTCTTCTGTGTTGGCTAGTCCACAATAGCCCGTCATTACCAGAAACCTCTCTCCTAGGCTGTCCTCTTGCTGAGGAGGAAAAGTTAACGCATCCCTCATTGTAAGCACACAGCCTGCCGTGGAGCACATGCAGAAAGTTTTTGGGAAACAGGAAGAAAAGAATGCGAGGAGAGGGTCGCTATGAGATAGTAAACTTCATTTATTCATCAGCAAAAACTTGCTGGGCATTCCGTATGTACTGACATGGAGCTGAGATCTGGCGATAAATACATAGTCCCTGCCCTGAAGAACCTTACAGTCTAGAACTGGAAACTGTCCTTTCTTAATATATGTTCACATAGAGTTTGAGCTGGGATAGAATTAAGGGTGAAAGAATGCTTTACCCAAAAAAACCCCTTAATCTTTGGAGTAGGAACGATCACTCCAGATCACCTTTATTGTGTTCTTGAGTCCTAATTTGTTCTTTTACTTTTTTTTAAGATTTTATTTTTCCTTTTTCTCCCCAAAGCCCCCTGGTATATAGTTGTGTATTTTTTTAGTTGTGGGTCCTTCTAGTTGTGGCATGTGGGATGCCACCTCAGCATGGCTTGATGAGTGGTGCCATGTCCGGGCCCAGGATACAAACCAGTGAAACCCTAGGCTGCCGAAGCAGAGGGCACAAACTTAACTACTTGGCCATGGGGCTGGCCCCCTAATCTGTTCTTTTTCATTCTGAGGCAATCTTTTTTTTTTCCTTTGAGGAAGATCAGCCCTGAGCTAACATCTGGTGCCAATTCTCCTCTTTTTGCTGAGGAAGACTGGCCTTGAGCTAACATCCATGCCCACCTTCCTCTACTTTATATGTGGGATGCCTGCCACAGCATAGCTTGATAAGCGGTGCCACATCTGCACCCAGGATCTGAACTGGTGGACCCCAGGCCACCAAAGTGGAACGTGTGCACTTAACCACTGCGCCACTGGGCCAGCCCCTGAGGCAATCTTAAGAAAGGGTACAGGGGCCGGCCCCGTGGCCTAGAGGTAAGGTTTGGTGTGCTCTGCTTTGGTGGCCCAGGTACAGTTCCTGGGCGCAGACCTATACCACTCAGTGGCCATGCTGTGGTGGCAACCCACATAAAACATAGAGGAAGACCGACACAGATGTTAGCTCAGGGCAAATCTTCCTCAGCAAAAAAAGGAAAAGAAACAAGAAAGGATAGAAAAGGAAGCCACTGCTTACAGCTCCATATTTTTTTTTTTTTTACAGCCTCTCCTTGCTCCTGGTTCAGAACAATCTGTTCTCTCTGCCATCAAAATCATCATTAGCTTTCAATTGGCCAGAGTAGCAAGTGTTCCTCTCTCCCCTCAAAACCCAGAACCACTAGGCCTATCTGACAGCTACCCCTCCTGGTCTATGGAACATAATATCCAGCTGTCGTAGTTTGGAAACAAAAGCAGGCATGTCCTCAGAACCCCTGTGGTGGAGTTGCTTGCCCTTGTAGTGAATGGACTATGGACAGTGTTTTTCTAACTTCAGAGGGAACATTATGATCTAAAGACAATTATTACAAATACTCTTAGGACATGCATTGGCCCTGAATTTTAAAATTAGCAAAATGAAGCCCCATTGAAGATCACCCGTAATGGAAGCAGTGGCCTAAAAAGGCCACATTTTCTTAGCATGTATTTTTCATTTGTTAAATTACCCAAGGCTCCCGTATTAAACAGTCATGTTCAAAAGGCCACTCCTCTGGAAGACAGGCTAGTGCCTTGAAGTAGCTTTCACTATAAATATAAAAAGAGCTGGGGTTGGGGGGAGTAAGATTCCAGAAAAATAGTGAAACATACTGTAATTAGTAAACACTGCAACATTTGAAAAATAAAATATATTTTCCCAAGAGGAGTATTTATTGGAACGTATTTCCTAAATGGGCTATGAAATACTCACAAATTTCATGCTGAATTTACATTTCTGGAGTAGTCTCCATCACAAGGCTCTTCACATTTAGGGCAAATTCCTTTATATTGTCCCCCATAAATGCCTGATTACATTTTAAACCAAATGAAAGGATGCTTTCTGCTGCTGCCACCTACTGCAAACTTGAAAAATGTTTGAAAATTTAAAAGAGAAAATGCAATATAATACTACTGAAGAATAATCTGTAAGTCACACAAGTAGACCAAGATCAATGTCATTATGCTTTACTTTTAATTATCTACTAATTATTCCAGAACCCTGAATGATAATCAATAAAGTAATGTTGCAGAAAGCAGAGTAAATAGGGGCCGGCCCGGTGGTGCAGCGGTTAAGTGTGCACGTTCACTTCTCGGGCGGCCCAGGGTTCGCTAATTCAGATCCCGGGTGCAGACATGGCACCGCTTGGCAAAAGTCATGCTGTGGTAGGCATTCCACATATAAAGTAGAGGAAGATGGGCATGGATGTTAGCTCAGGGCCAGTCTTCCTCAGCAAAAAGAGGAGGATTGGCAGTAGTTAGCTCAGGGCTAATCTTCCTCAAAAAAAAAAAAAAAAAGAGTAAATAAGCTACAAAGAACAGTATTAAGCAGTTTTGTTGAGCTAATGTTTATGATGTGTGTGAATGGGAAAGAGTGCCACCATCTATCTACTGGCTATACCTGCCATGGGTGTGGGAGGAGGAATAGAGGCACATATGCCTAGTTTCTACCGGCTCTGGTATACAGTGTTCTTTCAAGAAGCTTGGTAGTAAAGGACAGGAAAGTGAGTAGCTAAGTCAGAGGGAAATTTTGAAAAGGAGAGACACAGACATGCTTATAGGCAAAGGAGAAGCTCAGCCAATAAGAGCCTAAAGATGATGTATTTATGTGTGCCAAAAGAATCTGTTACATGGTAACATAGTAGGTGCTCAGTTATATTAGTTGTCATGTTAGGGGTACCTCTCCTTACACAGTCTCTCACTTTTTTTTCTTAAACATATTACACTGCTCTACAGTGTGTCATATGTGGTCGTGGATACTATAGTGACCAAACTGAATGACCTCTTTCCCTTTATGTCCCATCCAGCTTGAAAACATCATTAGTCATTTCAACAATCACTTCCTCCCAGTCTTACGTCCTCCACCCATTGTACACTTTGGCCCTTCCTCCTTTGTGCCCAACCCAGAGGACCTCCCTAATCATGTTTTCTGCTGCCATGTTGATTGTTTTGCCAACTCAGTTGGGTCCTCACTGCTGACTGGTGCCTTTAATTTACATCTATTAGCATGTCCCACAGCAGCTATCCAAACCTCCTCTGTTCCTTATGATTCCAACTCTATCATCCTTCTCTTTATATCTTTCAGATATATATATACACACACACATTTATACATCATAGATTTTTTTCTCTAGTCTATGTTAAACGCAAAAAAGTCTATCCTTTGTGTTGAGAAAAACCCAATTCAGAGCTACCAGAAAAATGACGTATTAAATAAACTTTCATTAATTTGAACAATTGTGAGTTTTAAAATTATCAAGGTAGATAAACATACAAATAAAGTGGGAGGAGGAGAAAAAGTTTCATGAACAGGCAATTCACAAAAGAGACACAATGGCCAATAAGAAAAATATTCAACTTCAGCATCAAAGAAATGCAAATTAAAACAAAATGAGATTAACACAAAATGCAAGTTTCTACTTGCAAAGCAGCTAAGATTGCTTTTGTAGATGGTATACAGTGCTTTGGAAGGGGTGTGGGAAAACAAACACTTGCATACATTGCTGGTGGTTAAATAATTGTTGCTACTTTTTTGAAGTATAATTATTTGGCAAGAGGTATTATTAGCATGGCACAACTAGAGGCACTCACAACTAGAATATGTATACATCTATGTACTGGGGGGCTTTGGGGAGAAGAAGAAGGGGGAAAAAAAGAAGAAGATTGGCAACAGATGTTAGCTCAGGTGCCAATCTTAAAAAAAAAAAACGAGTTATCAGTAGTCTTAAAATGTAAATATCCTTTGATCCAAAATTCTACTTCAAGAAATTTATTTTAAACGAATAATCAGGAATTTGCAAAAAGGGTCTAGTATAAAGATTTGATCACATAATTATTTAAAACAAAAATAAGTGGGAACAACATAATACCACTACAGGGAAGATTTGTTAAATAAATTATAGAACAGATAAAAATATTCATAACAGTGTGAAAAGAGGAAGGTGACATGAGAATAGGTACCATGGGATTAACACATACAAATAACTAGAAGAATATAAACAATGTTGACCATGGTTATCTCTGGATGTAGGGATAGTGATGTTTTTTCTTCTCTTTTAATCTGAATTTCTAAATTATCTATGAAGTACAAATGTATTACTTTCGGAAAAAATAAAGTTTTAAAAGTTGCTAATTTAATAAATGTTCGTTATTTAAACATTTTAAAATTATTTTAACTTTAAAAAACTTGTTACAGTTTTTTTCCCCCTCTAATTTTAAAAGAGATATTAAATTTCAAGGCATAGACGACCTGGAAATGATTCTATAATATACCACGCTATAGTAGGTAATGTGTCTTTTCACTAGAGTGAGGGATAGTCATGGCTGAGATAAGCTTTGAGGAGGTGGGAAGGTTTGGGACTAAAAGCCTTGACCAGAAGGTAGGGGCGTGTGTGTGTGTGTGTATTTACTCACTTTGTTCTGCAAGAAAATAGAAAAGTGAGGATGGCTATAAAAGATTATGAGGTGAGTAGAAAGGAAGTTGAGAAACCCCACTACAGGAAGCACAAGTCACCTGGTGAAAGAGAAGGATGATAGAGTTGGAATCATAAGGAACAGAGGAAGTTTGGATAGCTACTGTGGGACATGCTAATAGATATGAATTAAAGGCACCAATCAGCAGTGAGGACCCAACTGAGGTGGCAAAGCAATCAACATGGCAGCAGAAAACATGATTAGGGAGGTCCTCTGGGTTGGGCACTGACAAGAGATTTTCACATATTGAGGTATATGGGGTAACTACTTGAGTTCAAAACTGATTCAGTTTGAACTAGAAAGCCTGACTTATGGCCTATCAAACATACATCGTACATCTGCTTATCCATTAAAGTAAGGAATCTCTCTTGAGATAAAGAATGCATACTTCCCCTCCTACACCCTTCTGGTAACACACAGATTAGTCCCTTTCCTGGCATCATGGTCATGTTGACCTGCTAATTTGCAACTGAACACCTCTTTGAAAATGTATCCTGGGTGTGTTTAATGTATCTTCTTTGTTCTAAAATGATGTAAGACTGTATTGAAACCCATGCTTCTCGGGAACACCTTTTAAGGCCTTCCTGGGTTATAATCCTCACTCTGCCTCATAATACACTCACCCCAATTTTGATTTATAGGTTGGTTGTGGATTATTTGCGGCGACATTTGTTGGCGTAGTTACAGCAGGATTTCAGAGAAACCCACCAGAGACCACCTGGAATCTACACTGAACTGGCATTCAGTACTAACAGGGGCCATTGAGCCCTCCCACATCACTGCATTCTTCAGATGACTCTGGCGAGTTCTCCTGAAACCAGGACCTCTTTATTTTAAGTCGATGGTCCAGAGTTTATCTGAGTTGTTTCAAACCTTAAGACTAGGTGTCTTAAGGGGGTACTGGTACATACCCTAGGTAAGAGGAACCTAGGGGGAATTCCTAGGGCTGAGGAAGCTAGGAGGAATTTCCTAGGCCAGGGAGGTCTAGAGGGAACTTTGGAGTGAATGGGGAGGGCTGACCTTTTTAATTTGGCTTTAAATTGTAAAGATTTGTGTTTATATAAAGTTGAACAAACTGCTTGATAGAGAATTGAGTGACTGATGTGTTCAGCTCCGAAGAAAAGGGACATTGCTCCTCCCAGCCAAAAGGCATTCTCAGGTGACTGAGAACCTTAGCAGGAGTGTTGGAGGGTTGAGTTCTCATGATGTGTAGCAGTCTCGTAAAGAACTCCCCTATCATCCACGTTAATTAATTAAAGGCTTGTCCAGGGAAGCTCATATGAGGGTTGGTTACCCGAGCTCTGAGCCCCCATGGCAGTTTTAGGCTGTCAGTGGGAGAAACTGAGGCACATAAGAGAGAGTTTACAACCTTTCTTTAGGGAGTAACACTCACAAGCAGCACATTTCTGACCCACTACACTGTCCCTAGGAATTGTTCAGACTTTATAGCAAAACAAAACTAAAAGAAAAGCAGGAAATCGAGCTCCCAAATAGGCAGCCTCACCTCCGAACTCCAGCTGGCTTCACGCTGTGATTTGCAAATGCTTAATGAAATAAGGATAGCTGTTATTGGCTGGCAAGATAACCTGTGATAATTTGAAATTACAGTGGCCACTGTGGGGCTCCTTTTTAAGAGACAGGTAACAAAGAAATTTTGAGTCAAGCTCACCAACTTCCAGCACAATTGCTCAAAAACCAAAGGTTCTGGAAGCTGTAAATATTTACAAAGAACAGGAAAAAAATATTTTACCCAGCTTGTTTCATGTCCTCAGGGCTTGGCTTAATAATTGTCAGGTTAGAGGTCCTGAAAAATGGTCAGACAAAATGCGGTCACACCCTGTTTTGTGGTCAGAGATAGAGAGAAATGTGGGTTGTGCTCCATTCGTGGCTAAGGGTCCTACCAAGCTGCTGCCAGCCTCAGGGGAATTACATTGGCCATTAGAAGGAACATTCTGATTAGATAAGATCAGTTAAAAGTGCACTTAAAAAGCAAAAACTTCAACATTCCAAAATAATCTTATTGAAAGTTCTGCTGCAAAAAGCTAATAGAAAATTGTTATAAATAGTAGTTAAAGGAATATATTAGGCCATGACTTTACAGACACCCCCATAATCTACAAGTTAATGAGACTCTGAGAAGTTTTCTGGGAAACTGCTACACTAAAGATTACTGGAACTGTTCAGTACCAGTTCAGTTACTGTTTGTCCTGGCTGAAACCAACAAGGTATTTGAAAGGATTTAAGCAACTTAGGATCAGAAATTTGGCCAAACTGGAAGCTGATATTGAGTCTGATAGGAATTTTCTTTTCAGACCTTCTTCCCTAAGTTAAATTAAACCTAAGCACCCAGTGGGAAAAAAAGCAAATTAGGGTGATGGGATTGGACAGGTGCCCTCAACTTACAAATCCCTGTAAGACTGGAAAAGCAGTTCTAGAGGCAGTTCAGATTCCACTCAGTTCCTTTATCTTAAAAAGGATTATGGCCTCACCTCTCTGGGAACTGTTATCTAGCTCATCACCAATTGTTCATCACCAATTCCTAAAATTGAAGAAAAATTTTAAAAAAGGCCAGAAAAACGGCCATAACAACAGCCTCACCCCAAATCTAGCATCTTTAGTGTCTTCCTCACAAATATTAGTAAAAAGGCTTAAAACAAAATTTGGATTCATAACTAGGGAGCTTTATATTACTGTACCTGATTCATGGCAGTAATTTTAAAAGAATAGCTGTGGAGACCTGTATATGTGTGTCTATATGTATGTTATACATGTGTGATACTTCACCTCCAGATGGTATGGACAAAATTAAGAGCTCTGTTTAATTGGCTTAAAGTAAGCACTTACTTAAATTCTGAACGTAATAGAAATTAACCCAATGTCTTTCAAGTTAACTTGAGACAAATTAATCTTTGGTAAATAAAAGCTTGTTTAAGTTTGTTGGTTTGATTGAAATAGGCATGTCCTCAGAGTTGTCAGTATTTGGATATGATGCAGACATGCAGCCTGGGTTTAATAGTCAAATATGCTCTTGTTATCTGTTACAAATTCATCAGCAAAATAATAGCTTTAAATGATAGCTAATTTTGTCTAATGTCTCATGAAGTTTTTATGGGTAATCTGAACATAATTCTTGGACACAAATGATTTAGATAGATAAAAATGGGTAAGAGTCTGTGGGTACAATAATTATATTTTATGGTCTGAATACTTAGAAAAAAGCTTTCAAATTCTTTTTGGTAACTTAAAACTTTCAAGTTTTGCTAAATTAAGTTAAATGATAAAAACTTGTTGAGCAACTGGGTCATTTTCAAATAAGATAAAATACTGAAACATTGCTAAATGTATCTAAGTTTATTTACTTTTGGCTTTTTATTATAGAGAAACTAAAAAGTGTTTGGGTCTATTAGTAAACATGTCTTCTATTTTACTGAAAGATTATACTACAAAGGTAACATGTTTCCAGAAATTATAAAAGGTAGTTATAAATTTGCCCCAAAATGCTAATGTAAAAGAAAGTTTATAATTGCTTACTTAGTTTTTACTTAGAAATTAAGGTCTGTAAGGGTTAAAAGTTCTAACTGATATATGTAATTAAAGCTACTAAAAATTAATAAGAAAAACAGCTCTATATACAAGGAAAGTAAAATATGTTTTCAGTAAAGAAGGTATAAAGAATGGAAGTATTTTTGTTTGTTGGGTTAAGAAAGATAAAATTGTTCTAAAGTACTAGCAGGGCAGAATGAAAGCATGGAACAAATTCTGAATGTAAAAAGAAAGTTATAGAAGATTTGTGAAAGAGAAAGTCTGAGAGTTTTATGCCTGGTCAAGTTGGCTAAGATTAAGTAAATCCAATTAAGTAAATGAGTTTTAATAAAAAGTAAGCTTGTACAAGAATTAGAATTTGCCTTTCTCTCTCAAAAAGGATATGCTCTATTTGCCCTTGACTGTTTCATAGCGACAAGATGAGCAGACACTTGATCTTGTTTGACCAAGTGTTTTAAAATTGTTTGATATTTTTGACAAGCTCCTCCTCCCTCCCCCCAAAATATTCAAATCCTGAATAAAGGTTTCCTTTTGACCTGGAAGAAGGACGAGAATTTCTCTAAGTATTTTCAGAGGGCCCCTGAGACTTCTCAGAGGAATTTGTTCTCTCTTCCTATAAAGGTGGGGGGGATACTATTAGGCTTGTTTGGTATGCTAAATTGCATGGAAGCATTGTCCAGTAAATGACGATAAACCTTCTTACGTTATATTGTGTAGGTAAAGATTATTCACTATTTTAACCTTGCTACCTTGCTTCCAACATCACAAGGGGAATAAACCACTACTGCATTCTATTATTTAATTGGTTTATAGGTGGGTCTTACTTAAACTATAACCAAAGATGTTATCAAGCTGGATAAGCTGTCCAGCCTCAAGAATGCCTGCTATTTTCTATTAACTCTGGTAACCCACTAAAAGGTTTCCTTCTATACACTCAAGAAATTGCCACAGAAGAGAAGAAATAAAGGTGCAAGAAAAGGGGGAAAACAATACTTTTGGAAACTTTCTCCCACAGTGGCTCATAAAGCCCAAAACATAATCTAGGGAAACTATTTCATGAGTCACAAGGCCACTTTCCCCTTCCTAAAGGACCCTTTGAGGTATGACAATTGGACTTTGTCCAAATGCCACCCTCTCAAGGATAAATATCTTGTAATGATCCATATGCTCTCATGTTGGGTTGAGGGCTTTCCTTCAGAAGAGCAACGGCTTCAGGTAAATTATCATTGAAAAGGATAATTCTTGTTTGAGGAATTCCTACTGAGTTACATGGTGACCGGGGAACTCATTTCACCAGACAAATAATTAAATCTATTTGTAACATTTGGCTAACAATGCAGCATTTCCACTGCACTTACTATCCCTGATCCTCAGGACTGGTGGAAAGAACTAACAGCATAATCAAAACTTAACTGGCAAAGCTTTCAGAAGCATTTAATCTTTCATGGCCAAAACCTCTTCAGTCTTAGATCTACGCCCTTTGCTAAGTATTGGCTGTCTCCTTTCGAGATAATAACTGGACGCCCTATGCAATTAGATGAGGAAACATATGAACGAAGTTTGCTTAAGGGAGATATTACATTGTTATCAGGGTCCCATTGAGATGCTTAAATGAAAGGTTGGTAGCTGATTCTTTTCACAGAGCTTCCAGACCTTAAGAATCATGGGCTATAAACTGGAGAATTTATTTATCAAAAGAGGCATCAAATGAAAGATTCTCTGCAGCCTGTTGGAAAGGACCACACCAGGATGAGAAGAAGACAGTATCTGTTGTAGACAGCTGTCCCAAGACTCCAGACCAGGCCTGTATTCCCAACCTTGTGTCTCCGCATTTAAACCTTTGTTATGCTTAAACTGTATACCTATTTTATAATTGTTCCATTTGAGGTTTCAAAATACTATTATACTTAAAGAAAGTGACTAATTTGGAACAGACTGGTCTTGAAGGCCAGACATTTATTGGGTGGCTCATAATGGAACTCAATGTGGAAAAAAATCCCTATCCTTAGCTACTGCCTGGATGGCTAAACACCGCACCCTGGGTTTCCCTTGGATGCAGGGAAGGATTCAGACTGAGCTAACACCTGTTGCCAGTCCCTCTCTCTTTAAGGCCAGATGGGCTCATTCAGTGTTCCACTGGTATGACCACCAAGAAGCTAGCTTTAGTTGTTCCTCCTTTGGGGCTAGAGGATGTCATATCACATACAGAGGCCCTTAACAGTGGTCAAACAGGAATAGCCTTATTAAATACTGAAATGTCTTTCATGAGAAAGGCTGTCCTTCAAAATAGAATGGCCTTAGATATTCTTACAGCATCCCAAGGTGGTACATATAAATCATTCAAACAAATGCTGTGTTTTTATACCTGAGGAATCTTCCGATGTGTCATCTCTGCTAAAGCACACACACACACACACAAAGCAGGTAAATGCCTTAAGCAATCTTATACCTGGTCTTGATTTGTTTGGTTGGCTCCCTTCTGGTATTGGCTTCCATTTGTGACCTGGATTGCAATTCCTATTTCTATTACTCCTTGGAATTCTTGTATTGGTCATAATATTCAAACTAATTACTGTTTTCTCAGTGTTGTATGACTGGCATGCAAGCTAGAGTAATGATTGCTCAGAAACTTGAGATGGTTGATGTATCCTACAACCCTGAATGAATCCCCTTTTATTAAGGCTATGCCTAAGAATTCATTTTTAAGCTAATCATTTGGAGCATTGGATTACCTCTTCTATGATTGTTATAAACAATGTAACTGTAAGAAGTCATGTAAAAGCACATGTGCAATGTTTGTGCGATAATCTAAAAATAACTGACAAGTTACATAGCCTATGAAACACTTCCCCTGTTAATATATACCTCTATGCTTGTCCACTATATCTGACTGTTCCCCCCAACATGGATAACTGGGCAAATCAATGAAATAAAAGCCTAGCACCGAGGGACATGATGGACCCAGGGCAGGCAGCAACCACCCTGGCACTGAGGGACAATATTTTGATCAGCAGTGCCTTCTATTGAAAGATTATTAATCAAAAGGAGAACATGACAAGAAATTTTCACATATTGAGGTATATGGGGTAACTATTCGAGTTCAAAACTGATTTGACTTGAACTAGAAAGCCTGATTTATGGCCTATCAAACATACATCGTACATCTACTTATTCATTAAAGTAAGGAATCTCTTGAGATAAAGAATGCATACCTCCCCTCCTACACCCTATGGGTAACACACAGATTAGTCCCTTTCCTGGCATCATGGTCATGTTGACCTGCTAATTTGCAAGTGAATCTCTCTTTGCAAATGTATCCTGGGTGTGTTTAATGTATCTTCTTTGTTCTAAAATGATATAAGACTTCTCTGGAACACCTTCTAAGGCCTTCCTGGGTTATAATTCTCACTCTGGCTCATAATAAACTCAACCCAAATTTGATTTATAGGTTGGTTATGGATTATTTGCGTTGACAGCACAAAGGAGAAAGGTTGACAATGGGTGGAGGAAGTAAGACTGGGAGGAAGTGATTGCTGAAATGACTAATGATGTTTCCAAGCTGGATGGGACATAAAGGGAAAGGGGTCAGAGGTTTGGTTACTATAGTATCTACTACCATATATGACACATTATAGAGCAGTGTAATATATGTTTAAGAAAAGATGAGGAGAGACTGTAAGGAGAAGGGTAAGACAACTAATATAACTGAGCACCTACTATGTTACTATGTAACAGATTCTTTTGGCATACATAAATGTATCGTCTTCTGGCTCTTCTTATTGGTTGGGTTTCTCCTTTGCCTATAAGCATGTCCATGTCTCCCCTATTCAAATTTCCCTCTGACTTACCTATTCACTTTCCTGTCCTTTACCACCAAACTTCATGAAATAACACAATATACCAGGGCTGGCAGAAACTAGGCACATTTGCCTCAATCCATCTTCCCACACCAATGGCAGGTATAGCCGGTAGTGGTGGTACTCTTTCCCATTGACATACACCATAACCACATGTAAAATTGAATAGCACCGAGCAAAGGGCCTTGCATATGGTAAGCATTCAAAAGCAATTCACTAAATGAATGAATGCATGCATGTCACAAATCAAAGTAGATTTGGGATCTGTCACATCTACTGTTGTCCTTCTTATCCTAAGGTCTTACTAAAATGTGAACTTAATCTATGCAGGTATGATTGAAAAGGAACAAATAATAGCACTTTTTACACTATATCTGTGATCTTGTAGAATTGGGCTCCCTTTATGCTACTGGCGACAGCACCTTAGGCTCCTCATAAGCAGGAAGCCTTTGCTTAGGGTCAGTCTAGCTAGCTGCATGCCAAGCTGTTTTCAGCTACAGTATTTTCTAGACTAAAGGTATGTTTTGGGATTAGGTATATCTTTTACCTTCCCTGTTTTTTATTGTCCCATTTCTATTCATTTATCTTCTATTCTTCTATTCAACATCCTCCTGGGCGTCATCCATTTGCAGCACAGAGGAGGGGAAAAAAATAAACAATATACCACACTCCCTTTTTAGGTACAGAAACCATCTTTGGTAAGACATTAATTCCACCTGGCAAGGCGGATTTGCATGATCTCCAAGTCCGTTGTGGCTGACATATTCTTAAAGTAGCTCCCATAATCCCCACCTCCTCATGTTTACAACTTTGTGTGATCCCTCCCTTTGAGTGTGAGTGAGACTTGCTTCTAATCAAGAGAATATAGTAAAGGTGCTGGGATGTGTGTGATTACATGTACACAATTATGTGATGATGCTATATAAAACCACAGTGCCCGTCCTCCTGGAGTCTCTCCCTTGCTAGCTATGGCCATGTTAGGGAACTCCATATGGCAAGAAAGTATGGGTGGCCTCCATAAACTGAGGGCAGCCTCTGGCCAAGAGGCAATAATAACAAAAAAACAAAACAAAAGTCCCCAAAGCCCAAAAAATGAAGCTCTCAGGCCTACAACCACGAGGAACTGAACGCTGTGAACAACCACATGAGTTCCCCAATTGAGCTTTCAGATGAGAATCCAGCCCTAGCCAATACCTTGACTGAAGCCTTGTAAGACCCTAAGAAGAAGGCCCAGCTAGGCCACGTTCAGAGTCCTGACCCTCAGAAATCAAGTAATAAGTGTGTTGTTTTAAGCCACAAAGTTTGTGATAATACCTTAATGCAGCAATAGAAAACTAATACACCCACACAACTCGACACCATCCCAGCTAGAGACAACTTGGTTTACATTTATGGAAAACAACTAAAACCCTTAAGGTACACCTAATAAAGATTACAGCGGCATACTCTAATACTCCTTTTTATATGAATAATAGGGAATAGAGCAAACATTCTGCCTGCTGACTCAAATAAGCATGATTTACAAACCTAATACTTTTCAGTGATATTATCAAAATCAGTAGCAATGATCATACATAGTGCTATGAGTAAGGAGAATTATGAAAAATATAGAAGACATAGCCCTTGCCTTCCAATATCCTTTGTTTCCCAAAAGTCCTGTCTTTGTCACCTGGGAATTTCCTTATATAAAGTTCTCATTTCCCAGTATGTTTCTAAAATGGCAAAAGCCCATAGCATAGATAAAGACACACAGAGCAGCTTACAGGCTGCATTGAAAACTGCAGAAGGGGAGGATGAGTAAATTGGTTATTTACCGCAGCATAACAAATTACCCCAAAACTTAGCAACTTAAGACAGCAACACTTATTATCTCACACAGTTTCTAAAGATCAGGGATCTGGGAGCTGCTTAGGTGGGTGGTTCTGGCTCAGGGCCTCTCATGAAGCTGGAATCAAGCTGTTGCCCAGGGATGCAGTCATCTGAAAGCTTGACTGGGGCTTGAGGAACTACTTCCAAGATTGCTCACTCACCTAGCTGTTTGCAGGAGGCCCCAGTTCCTTGTCACATGGGCCTTTCAACAGGGCCGTCTGAGTGTCCCTGTGACAAGGTAGCTGGCTTTCCCCAGAGCAAGTTATTAAGGGCAAGCAAAAGCCGTGGTGCTTTTTATGACCTAGTTTGGGGATTGGCAAACTTTTTCTTAAAGGGCTAGATAGTAGATACTGTAGGCTTGCATACCACATAGTCTCTATTGAAACTATTCACCTCAGTTGTTTTAGTGCAAAAACAGCCACATACCATATGTACACAAACGGGCATGTTATGTTCCGATACAACTTTATTGTTGGCCAACAATAAGAATAAAATAGGCGGCCAGCCCACAGGCTATAGTTTGCCAACCCTGGCCTCGTCTCCAAATCTGCACATCCTCATTTTCCCTTTATTCTATTCATTAGAAGCAAGTCATCAGGTCCAGCGCACACTCAAGGGGAGAGGAATTAGTCTCTGCTTCTTGAAGTGAAAAATAAAAGAATTTGTAGACGTATTTTAAAACCACTACAATGGGCTTAATACAGTAAGCAGAATGTGGGTTAAATATTGCATTTGTTTTCTAGGGCTGCTGTAACAAATTACACACACTGGGTGGCTTAAAGCAACAGAAATGTATTCCCTCACTGTTCTTGAGACCAGAAGTGCGAAGTCAGGGCGTCAGCAGGGCCGCGCTCCCTATGAAGACTCTAGGGAGGAATCCTTCCTTGCCTCTTCCTGACTTCGGGTGGGTCCTGGCAGTTCTGGGTTTGCAGCTGCTTCACTCCAGTCTCCATCTCTGTCTTCATATGGCCTTTCTCTCTCTGCCTATCTCTGTGTGTCCTCTCCTCTTCTTATAAGGACACGGGTCACTGGATTTAGGGCATACCCTATCCAGTATGATGTCATATTAACTTAAATAATTACATCTACAAAGAGCCTATTTCCAAACAAGGTCACATTCTGAGGTTCCAGGTGAATATAAATTTTGGAGGGGACATTATTCAACTTTAGTTGCTAATAACGTATCAATATTGGCTCATCAATTTTGACAAATGTGCCACACTACTGCAAGATAGTAATAATGGTGAAAATTCAGGTGAGGGTGAGGAGGAATAGGGGAACTCTGAACTTTCAGCTCATTTTTGCATAAACCTAAAACTGCTAAAAAAGATAATAAAGTCTATTCATTAAAAAAAAATGAAAAACTGCCAATATTAGGAATGAAAGAAGAAATATCACATCAGATACTGAAGACACTAAAAATAATACAGAGATATTATGAATGTTACACCAATATATGCAACAATTTAGATAACATGGACAAATCTTGAAAAACACAAATTACTTAAACTGACTTAAAAATAATTATAAAAATCTAAGTATCCCTATGTCTATTAAAGAATTCATAATGAATCAAATTCATAATGAAAAGCTTCTCTCAAAGAAAACTCTAGGCACAGTAAAGGAAATCATCAACTAAATGAAAAGGCAACACACTAAATGGGAGAAAGTATTTACAATCATGTATCTGATATAAATCATGTATCTTTATATATAAAATATATGAAGAAGTCACAAAAATCAGTAGCAAACACCCAAACAATCCAATTAAAAAATGGGAAGAGGATCTGAATAGACATTTTTCCAAAGATGACATATAGAAGGCCAACAGGTACATGAAACATCACAAATCATCAGGGAAATGCTAATCAAAACCACAATGAGGGCGCCGGCCCCGTGACGGAGTGGTTAAGTTCGTGCGCTCTGCAACGGCGGCCCAGGGTTTCTCTGGTTCAGGTCCTAGGCGCGGACATGGCACCACTCATCAGGCCATGTTGAGGCGGCGTCCCCCGTATTACAACTAGAAGGACCCACAACTAAAATATACAACTATATACTGGGGGGATTTGGGGAGAAAAAGCAGAAAGAAAAAAAAAGGAAGATTGGCAACAATTGTTAGCTCAGCTGCCAATCTTTAAAAAAAAGAAAGATTGGCAATAGCTGTTAGCTCAAGTGCCAATCTTTAAAAAAAAAAAAACAACCACAATGAGATATCATCTCACATGTTAGAATGGCTATCATTAAAAAGAAAATAAATAACAAGTGTTGGTGAGGATGTAGAGAAAAGGGAACCCCTGTGCACTGTTGGTGGGAATGTAAATTGGTGTGGCCAATATGGAAAACATATGGAGACTCCTAAAAAAATGAAAAAATAGAACTACCATATGATCCAGCAATTCACGTCTGGGTATTTACCTGAAGAAAATGAAAACACCAATTTGAAAAGATATATGCACACACATGTTCACTGTAGCATTATTTCCAATAGCCAAGATATAGAAACAACAGTCCATCAATGGGAGAATGGATAGAGAAGATGTGGTATATATGTACACACACACACACACACACATACACACTGGAATACTATTCAGCCATAAAAAAGAATGAAACCTTGCCATTTGTGACTACATGGATGGACTTGAGGGCATTATGCTGAGTGAAATAAGTCAGTCTGAGAAAGACAAATATCATATGATCTCACTTATATGTGGAATTAAACAACAACAATAAAACCAAGCTCATAGATACAGAGAACAGATTGGTAGTTGCCAGAGGCAGGGCACGTGGGGTTAGGGGCAGGGCTAGATGGGTAAAGGAGGTCAAAAGGTACAAAATTCCTGTTATAAAATAAATAAGTCCTGGGGATGTAATGTACAGCACAGTGACTATAGTTAATGATACTGTACTTCATATTTGAAAGCTGCTAAGAGAGTAGATCTTAAAAGTCCTCATGACAAGAAAAAAAATTTTTATGTAACTATGTATGGTGACAGATGTTAACCAGACTTATTGAGCGTGTTCATTTTGCAATATATACAAATATCGAATCATTATGCTGTGCACCTGAAACTAAAATAATATTACATATCAATTATACCTCGATTTAAAAAGAGAAAACTCTAGGCCCACATAGCTTCACCAGGGGATAAGAGAAATATTTACCACCATTTACTACTACTACTACTAAATAATAGTGATCGATACAGGCTCAGAAAACAGAGGAGAAGGAAACACTTTCTAATTCATTCTAGAACATCAGCATTACTCTGGTACCAAAACATGACAACACATTACAAAAAAAGAATGTTACATACCAATATCTATCATAGATACTGATATTCCTCATTGCATCCCACATAGATGCAAAAATGCTTCACCAAGCACCAGTAAATCAAATCCAGGGAATTTCTGAAACATGTAATATGACATGACCAAAGCGGCATTTATCCCAAGAATGCAAAGTCGGTTTAATTTAGAAAAATCACACTCTTTGACATCGGTCTTAGCAGCATATTTTCAAGTACCATGTCTGACCGGGAAAGGGAAACAAAAGACAAAATGAACAAATGGGACTACATCAAACTAAAAAGCTTCTGTACAGCAAAGGAAACCATCAACAAAATGAAATATATCATATCACATATATCAGATAAGGGGTTAATATCCAAAATATACAAAGAACTCATACAGCTCAACAACAAAAAACTAACAACCCAATTAAAAAATGGGCAAAGGATCTGAACAGAGATTTCTCCAAAGAAGATATATGGAGGGCCAACAGGCATATGAAAAGATGCTCAACATCATTAGCTATCAGGGAAATGCAAATCAAAACTACAATGAGGTATCACCTCACTCCGGTCAGAATGGCTATAATTAACAAGACAGGAAACAACAAATGTTGGAGAGGATGTGAAGAGAAGGGAACCCTCATACACTGCTGGTGGGAGTGCAAACTGGTGCAGCCACTATGGAAAGCAGTATGGAATAGCCTCAGAAAATTAAGAATAGATTTACCATATATGATCCAGCTATCCCACTGCTGGGTATTTATCCAAAGAACTTGAAAACGCCAAAGGCATAAAGATACATGCACCCCTATGTTCACTGCAGCATTATTCACAATAGCCAAGACTTGGAAGCAACCTAGGTGCCCATCAAGAGACGAATGGATAAAGAAGATGTGATATTTATACACAATGGAATACTACTCAGCCATAAGAAATGATGAAATCTGGCCATTTGTGACAACATGGATGGATCTTGAGGGTATTATGCTGAGTGAAATAAGTCAGAGGGCGAAAGTCAAATACCATATGATCTCACTCATAAGTAGAAGATAAAAACGGCAAACACACACATAGCCACAGAGATTGGATTGGTGGTTACCACAGGAGAAGTGGGGAGGGCAAAAGGGGTGATTAGGCTCACATGTGAGGGGGTGGACTATAATTAGTTTTTGGGTAGTGAACATGATGTAATCTACACAGAATTCAAAATATATTATGATGTACATCTGAAAGCTATATAATGTTATAATCCAATGTTACTGCAATTAAAACATAAACCAAATAAAATTTAAAAAAGAAAAATCAAACAATGTAATATAGAACATTAAAAGAACAAAAGTGAAAAACCATATGATCATCTCAAAAGATGCAGCAAAAGTGACAAAATTCAACACCGCTTCATGATAAAAATTCTCATAAAACTAGGACTAGAAGAGAACCTTCTCAGACTGATACAATGTATATACAAAAAACTTATAGGAATACCACACTTATGATGAAACATGAAATTCTTTTCCCCTAAGACTGGGAACAAGACAAGGATGTCCACCCTCACCACTTCAATTCAACATTTATATGAAGAGCTCGGGATAAGGCCTGACACACAGGAAGTGTCCAGTAAATGTTAGTAGCTTCTGGGTCAGATGAGGTATATGTTCAGCTTTAATAGATATTGCCATGGTTTTCCAAAGAGGTTGGTGCTGACTTTTAAAAAAAACGATGCCTTTTTTCTGTTTTTAAAAATTAAAAGAAATTACTAAAAATGTTCCCCCACAATAACCATTGTTAATGAATGTTTTTGTACGTTACCTTTCAGTCTTTTTTTAGTTGCATTTTACTAATTAGCTACGATCACAGTTTTTGTGCGGTCTTGTATCCTGCTTTTTAAACTTAACATTAAAACATAAGAATTTTTCCCATGCCTCAAAAAACAATGTGAAGATATATGCATGTATGATTTTAAAAAATTGGGAAATTTACTTTGCTCTTATTTATAAATTTGGAAAAAATATTTTGTAGTCTGCCAAATATTTTTAAACATCATTTATAATATTAAATAAATCATATCTCTCTATGAAATGAATAGCCCTACTTTTTAAAATTTTTCTCCAGCTTTATTAAGGTATAATCGACAAATAAAAATTACATATATTTAAGGTGTACAATGTGATGGTTTGAAATACATATATATTGTGAAATGATTACCACAATCAAGTTAATTAATAATAATAAATAATCCACACCCTCACATAGTTATCATTTTTGTATGTATAGTTATCACGTGTGTTTGATGAGAACACTTAAGATCTACTCTCTCAGCAAATTTCAAGTATACATTATTACTAACTATAGTCCCCATGTTGTATATTATATTTCCAGAATTTATTCACCTTATAACTGAAAGTCTGTACCCTTTAACCAATATCTTCCATTTTCCTCACCTCCCAGTCTCTGGTTACCACTGTTCTTCTCTCTGTTTCTATGACTTTCATGTTTTTAGACTTCACATATAAGAGACATAATACAGTATTTGTCTTTCTCTGAGTTATTTTACTTAACATAATATCCTCTAGGTTCACTCACGTTCTTGCAAATGGCAAGATTTTCCTTTTTTATGGCCGAATAATATTCCTGTGTGTGTGTGTGTGTGTGTGTGTGTGTGTGTGTGTGTGTATACCACATTTTCTTTACCCATCCATCTATCCATGGACTCATAGGTTGTTTCTATTTTATGGCTATTGTGAACAAAACTGCAATGAACATCAGAGTGCAGATATCTCTTCAAGATCCTGATTTCAGGGGCTGGCCTGGTGGCAGAGGTTAAGTTTGTGCACTCCCCTTTGGCAGCCCAGAGTTCACTGGTTTGGATCCTGACCACAGACCTATACACCATTCATAAGGCCATGCTGTGGCAGCATCCCACATAGAAGAACTAGAAGGACTTACAACTAGGATATACTACTATGTACTGGGGCTTTGGGGAGAAAAAAAAAAAAGGAAGACTGGCAACAGATGTTAGCTCGGGGCTAATCTTCCTTACCAAAAAAAAGTACACCTATAAAAAAAAAGATCCTGATTTAATTTCCTTTGGATATATACCCAATAGTGGGACTGCTGGATTGTACCATAGTTCTATTTCTAGTTTTCTGAGGAACCCCCATAGTGTTTTCCATAATGGCTAGACCAGCCTTACTTTTTCTGATATTGAACCACCTTCTACTGTTAGGCATAACTCGAGTTTTCATCAGTGAGTATATGTTCATTAGGGATATTTGCTTGACAAATGTATATTTTCAACTAATTTCATCCTCAGACTATTAAAAATGATTTGAAAATTTTATTCGGCAATGTTTTTTGAATGATATTGTTAAAACAGTAAAATGTACCAGTGTCATCGATACATACTTTTTCAGGATCTTAATGCAATATAATTTTCCTTTAGCAGTGCTTTAGAGGCTTTTCATCTGATATTAAATTTAATCTCTCGTTTATAATATTTCTGATCATATTATTTATGACAAGTATTTTTCTACATTTTATATGAAAAATACTGACTCTTTAATGATATTGCAATATGATTTCAATTTTACATTTTTTTCTCATGTATGGTAATAAACAATATTTGGTGCTAAAGACTTTTTTGGGAAAAATTAATATAGAGAGCAAGGAATATACTTACATGAAGTTTTATTTAATTGTTCCTTTCAAAATGTGGCATAGATTGTGTGTTCCAAGGATGTGATTTAAATCAAGTATTTCTTTTGATTTTATACTTTGCTTGACTTCTACATTTGGTCATGAAATTAGTCTCCCATTATTGTTGTCCGCCTTATTATTTGAGCAATTTTGGACATAAATTATCTTAAGAATTCCCAATAGTTATTACTGAGAAGTTATAGATACAAATTGTGGCTCTGTCACTTTCAAGTTGTGTAACCTTGGGCAAGTTACCTAGCGTTATCTGTAAAATGGAGATGATGGCAGCGGTGGTGGTGATAGTTATAACAACACCTACCTATACGATTATTGCAAAGTTTAAATGAGATAAGGCATGGCAGCCCAAAGCCCAGTGCCTGGCTCATAAATGTTTGCCGATATTTTAAAAAATCCAGTCAGGCACTAAATCCAATTGGTCCCATCTAAACATCATCCAAGTTTACTCTCTACTTTTTTTTTTTTTAAGGCAGATTAGCCCTGAGCTAACATCTGTGCCCATCTTCCTCTATTTTTTTTTTTTTTTATACGTGGGATGCCTGCCCCAGCATGGCTGGATAAGTGGTGCATACGTCTGCACCCTGGATCCAAACTGGCTAACCCCAGGCCACTGAAGCGAAACATGCGAACTTAACCGCTGCGCCACCAGGCAGCCCCTACTCCCCACTCTTGATTCCCACGGTCTTTGCCTTAGATTCTCTTCATCTCTCAACTGGACTGTAACAATAGCCTCTAAACTTACCTCCCTACTACTAATCTCTTTCCCCTTCAATTCATACAGGACTGATCTTTCTAAAATACAGTCTGATTATTTCCTTCCCTTGATGAAAATCTTTCGATTGCTCTGTATCACATAGAGCAGTATTTCCCAAACTTCATTCATTTCCATAGCTCTTCTCAAGTGTTGCAAATGTTTCCTCTGCCTGAACTGTCTTCATCTTTCTTCCTGAAGAATTTATACTTATTCCCCATAATTTATGTTATTTTGTCTACAATAAGGATGTCACTCAATGTGAGCTGCAGATTTTATTCCAGACCCTCATTTTGTACTTTAAAACATCTTTGATTGACATATATTTACATACATGAAATGCACAGATCTCGAGTGTGATTTAATGAATGTCAATAAGTCTATACATCCATGTAACCACCACCCAAAAAAAGATCTAGAACATTTCTAGAACTCTAGAAAGTTCCTGAATGCCCCTTTTCAGTCAATAAAATACCCTCCTCTCCATCACCCTGGCCAAAAATGTTTTGACAAAAAGATATTAAAGGTCACAGAACAATCATAATCTTTCCCATTGATCTTAAAAGTGCTTTGCATGATTTCAGCTTGCAAGATCATTTTTATGGTCCCACATTACTGCACAAAGTGAGGATTGTCTGTATTTTTTAATATTTCATTTTATTTCCGTTTGGTATTTTAGCTGTATCTGTGTACGTGTATGTGTGCATGTGCCATGTCAGTATTAACGGTGGCTCTAACTCAGCAAACTACAGCACATGGGCCAACTCCAGCTGGTTGCCTGTTTTATAAATAACATTTTATTGGAAGATAGCCCCGCTGTGTTCTGTGTATTGTCTGTGGCTGCTTTCATGCTATGAAGGCAGGGTTAAGTAGACACTACAGAGACCATAAGGCTCACAAAGCCTAACATATTTATTATCTGGCCCTTTACAGAAAAAGTTTTCCAACCCTTGCTCTAAAGTGATGGTTCTTAAATTTTAGCATGCATCAGAATCACAGAAAGACTGTGCCATTCTGCCAGAGTTTTTGATTCAGTTAGGTCTGTGGTAGAGAAAGAGAATTTCATCCTTGCTGATCCCAGGTGATGCTGATGCTGCTGGTCTGCAGACCGCATTTTGAGGACCACTGTTTTCCTTTTTTTAAAGATTTTATTTTTCCTTTTTCTCCCCAAAGCCCCCCGGTACATAGTTGTGTATTATTAGTTGTGAGTCCTTCTAGTTGCGGCATGTGGGAGGCCCCTTCAGCATGGCCTGATGAGCAGTGCCATGTCCGCGCCCAGGATCCAAACAGCAAAACCCTGGGCCGCTGAAGTGGCGCGCACGAACTTAACCCCTCGGGCACGGGGCTGGCCCCAAGGATCACCATTTTAGAGGTTATATTATATGACTTTAACTTATTACAGTCTATCTCTTTTTACTATTCTATTATTATTATATTATATTATACTACTTCCTTCCCACCTTTTGCATTCTTGTTGTTACATATTTTACTTCTTTGTACCCTCCTAACTCTACTGTACATTGTTACTATTTTTGCTTTAAACAAGGTCATAACTTTTTTGTGTGCAAATTAACACACAGTAAAATTGACTTTTTATGGTGTACAGTTCTATGAGTTTTAACTTATGTATGGATTATTATCACTGCCACTGCAATAACTCTCTGTGTTAAAGGATCTAGTAGAAAAGAGGAACATAAACGAATAGGGAATTTGACCACAGAGATGGAAAGTATAAAAAAAGAATCAGGGGCTGGCCCCGTGGCCGAGTGGTTAAGTCCACACTCTCTGCTGCAGGCGGCCCAGTGCTTCGTTGGTTCGAATCCTGGGCACGGACATGGCACTGCTCATCAAACCACGCTGAGGCAGTGTCCCACATGCCACAACTAGAAGGACCCACAACAAAGAATATACAACTATGTACCGGGGGGGCTTTGGGGAGAAAAAGGAAAAAAATAAAATCTTTAAAAAAAGAATCAAAAGGGAATGCTAGAAAAAATAAATATCGAAATTGAAGAATTCATTAATACATGCTATTGAGTGAAGGTAACTTCTGTACTGGGTTGTAAGGTTTTCATGTTTTTCTTTATTCAACACTATTAACATCCACCTATATATTGGTGATTTCCAATTTGCTATTGATTGCTTCTAATGTGTGTCTTGTATCATTTAAGTGTATTGTTTGAACATTTTATTCTTGAATCTTTCAATTGGAAAAAGTTCTGGCAAAATTATTTTCTCTTTCAGTTTGTCAAAGCAGTCATGTAAGCCACCTTGTTTTTCATTTCTGTTCCTATGGAAATTATCTAATCATTTTCCAGAAAATAGATTATATAAGGAGCCTTTTTCACTTTTTTAATTTGTAACTTTTTATGGTCCTTCTTTGATGAGTTTTTCTGCTAGTTTATGATCCCTTAGTTATTTTATGGAACTTCAGTGAGGAAAGCTTGTAGTTTCCTAGACACCTGGCAGCCATTGTGTTCCCCACCCCCATCATCTTTTTAAATTCTGAAAGCTGTAAGAACAATAGAAAGACAGCCTAGAGGTGGGGTTCGGTAGCTCTTAAACCTTCCATTCTGATTATAATAAAAGACCAGGCTGCTAGAAAAGAGATCAAGTTTCTTTTAGCTTCCACGTCCAGATTAATAAGCAGTAGAGTTATACAAGCATAATCCATTCTACCCCCTCAACTCCAGGTTCTTCTGTGGTACTTCTCATCCTTCTGTTTATCCTACCTTAATACAACCTAAAAATTGGTTTTTAATTACTAACGTAAAATTCCATTTATTGTCATCTATGTTGTTATCTTGCTTTTACTTATGTGCCTAAGTATTTCTCTTGACTGTTTTTCTTTGATGAAATGTGTCATAAAGTTCTGTGAAAGGTGTGTTTACTTTGTGCTGCATTTATTGAGAAGTAGAAAAAAGGTTGTTCTATGCTTTCCAGGTGTTCCATAATTATCTTTGATGTCTGTGAAACATCCTGTGTAAATCGTTTCTGCTAAGTGTGTATTGCACATGTATTTTGAAATGAATTTGACCAGGATCCATCACACCATTTTGCTATGGTAACACTGGCATACATCTCACAACACGGCATTCATGATTTATTCCTTACATTCTAGAGTGATGCTCAAAGTACTATATTTTCTTACCTGGTTATCATTACGTTTGTTGTCCTGTGAAGAAGGCCAGAGTGGATATTATTATCTTATGTTCCAGATGAGGAAGCTGTGACATGGACAGAGATGATTAAATGAGACAGCACATGGGAAAGCATCTGTGACAGCGTCTAGTATGTATGTACATGTGTGTGTGTACATACATACATACATAGACACACACATACATATTTATTTAGATGTATTTTTGCAATGAGGACGAGGGCAATTTTTTCTCTTTAAAGAAATATATATACTTACTATCAAAAAGCAAATTAGTGGCAGATCTAAAATTAAAGCTCCTTCTAGGCATGTACAGTCTTTCTAGCAAGCTCTATTTCGATGACACAGACGACATTTCCAAATCTGGAAATGTTATTAGCTTTGCACATTCAGGACAAACTAATATCTATTACAGTAGTTCAATGTTTTAATTACAATCCAGAGACATTATAGGGACACTTCCTTAAACTTTCTTTTCAGTATGTATTTCTACTGGCATTACAAAGCATCCTGACTACTTCCTGAGGTCTCTTGCCCTAAACAGGGGAGAGCCTTGGGCCAAATTTTGATTTAGGTGAAGTTTGGTTTTGGATTCCTTCTACTTTCTCTTCTGGTTCTTCTCCTACTTCTTACGTGACAAACGTACTCCATGAAAATCAGTTCGTGGGCGGCAACAGCAGGTGGAGGAATCTGGTGAACTATGAGTCAGAAAGTAGGAATGCCACAGCAAAAAGCCCTTCCAGCAATTAGGACCTGGGAGAGCTATAGGAGTTGAGCAATCTGAGAGAAGCAAAAGGTTGGCGACGTGGAGTTTGACAGGCAGTGAGGCAGAGCAGGCCAAACAAGTATATGGAACGAGCAGCAGGGAAAATGCAAAATGCTTTGCACCTTCAATCAGTCTTTATTCCTCTTACTATGGTGAATTCCAACCTAATATGATACTTGTCTATAATCCTACTGGTAATAATAGAAACTGTAACAGTTGGTTGGCTGACCAGTCAATTTGGAGTGGGGAGTGATCACAGTTCTTTTGGCAGAAGGGTTCTCTTTATTCTGGTTGTTGAAATGGATGCAATTACATTAATTCACACTCAAGAGGGAGAAAATGATCATTAACTTATTACAGGTCTCAAAAATAGTATGTTTTGAGGAGAGAACCAAAGCAACACTTCTCCGTGTATGTTCTGTGGCATACTCACTCCTGCATTTTAGTTCAATGCTTCAGATGAAAAAGGATTCTGTGGCGAAACACTTTGAGAAATGCTGTATGACCCTCTTACTAGAAACATAAACATATTTAAGGTCCTGAGAAGTCTTGCAGTAAGTACACAATCTCACTTAATTTTATTTAATTCACTTTTTGGTTAGTGCTTTTAGTGTCCCACTCAAAAAATCTTTCCATACCGCAAGATTGCAAAGATATTTTGTTTTTTCTAGCTTTCTGGTTCTGATTTTTATGTTTACATCTATGATCCATATCTATTTAATTTTTGTGTAGGGAGTGAGAAAGACGTGAAGGTTCTTTTTTCCTTCCTATAAGAAAATCTATTTGATCCAGCAACATGTTTAAAAAGACTATCCATTTCCCATTGAATTGACTTGCCACCTTGATCAAAAATCAATTGACCTTATGCATGTGGGTCTGTGTCTGGATGTACGATTCTGTTCCACTGATATATTTGTCTATCCTTAGGGTAATACTGGATTATTGTAGCTTTATAGTTAAGTCTTGGAATCACATATCATAAATCCTTTTCAAGATTGTTGTTGTCCCTTTTCAAGATTGTTTTCATTATTCTATATCCATTGCATTTCCAGATAAATTTCAGAATCAGCTTGACAATTTGTCCAAAAATTCCTCCTGGAATTTTGATAGGGATTGCACTGGATCTATACATTAATTAACGGAAAATTGGCATCTTAACAATTTTGAGTTTTATAATGCATGATCATGGTATATATATATATATACATTGAACTTTTTGTTTTGGTCTTCTTTAATTTTTCTTAGCAACGTTTTATAGTTTTCAGCATAGAGGTCTTCTGTTCTTTTTAAACATTTTATTTTTCCTTTTTCTCCCCAAAGGCCTCCGGTATATAGCTATGTATTTTTAGTTGTGGGTCCTTCTAGTTGTGGCATGTGGGACGCTGCCTCAGCATGGCCTGATGAGCGGTGCCATGTCCACGCCCAGGATCCGAACCGGTGAAACCCTGGGCTGCCGAAACGGAGCACGCGAACTTGACCGCTCAGCCACGGGGCCCACCCCTCAAGATTTCTTCTTATATATTTGATAATTTTTAATGGTGATGCTTTCATTTATTTTCTAATTGTTTTAACTGTTCAAATTTTTTCTAATACAATCTTTTATATTGACTATAACCCGTGACCTTGCTAAATTCATTAATTAGTTCAAATAGTCTTTATATTCTACAGGGTTTTCTATGTACACAATCATGCCATGTGTGAGTAATGAGTTTTACTTCCTTTCTGAACTTTGGCCTTTTATTTCTTTTTCTTGCCTTATCATACTGGCCCTATACTAAGCGCTTAACATACATCATCTCATTTAATCTTTATAACAACTCAATGTTATTCCTATTTTACAGATAAGAAAACTGAGACTCAGAAATATTTAGTATCTTGCCCAGTCAAGATTGCACATCTATTAACAGATCTAGAATTCAAACCCAGGCACTCTTACTCCAAACCTGAACCAATGACTATTAGATTATAAATTTGGAAAACTCAGAGGCAAAAAAGTAAAAGACGTTATTAAATTAATAATAGAAAAAAATCCATTAAGGACAAAGAATATAAACAGTTCACAGAAAAAAGGGCAGGTTTCTTTTAAATACAAAAAGATGCTCAACCTCACTCACAATGAGAGAAATACATATTAAAACTATGCTAAAATGGTACAGCCAGTATGGAAAACAGTATAGCAGTTCCTCAAAAAATGAAAAATAGAAGTACGATATGATCCAGCAATCTCACTTCCGGGTATATACTCAAAAGAACTGAAAGCAGGACCTCAAAGAGTTATCTGCACACTCATGTTCACAGCAGCACTGTTCACAATAGCCAAGAGGTAGAAGCAATCCAAATGTCCATCGATGGATGAATACATAAACAAAATGTGGTATATACACACAATGGAATATTATTCAGCCTTAAAAAGGAAGGAAATCATATAATTTGCTACAACATGGGTGAAACTTGAGGCCTTTATGCTAAGTGAAATAAGCCTCACAAAAAGACAAAAACTGTATGATTCTACTTATATGAGGTATCTAAGATATCTAAATGAAGTATTTAAATTCATAAAAAAAGAATGGTGGTTGTCAGGGGCTGGTAGCAGGGGCAAATGGAGAGTTGTTATTTAATGGGTATAGAGTTTCAGTTTTGCAAGATGAGAAAGTTCTGGAGAACTGTTGCACAACAATGTGATTATACTTAAAAGCACTGAACTGTACACTTAAAAATGGTTAAGATAGGGGGCCGGCCCATGGCTGAGTGGTGAAGTTCGCACGCTCTGCTTCAGCGGCCTGGGGTTTCTCCAGTTCTGATCCTGGGTGCAGACGTGGCACTGCTTAATGTGGTGTCCCACATAGCACAACCAGAAGGACCTACAACTGGAATATCCAACTATGTACTGGGGGGCTTTGGGGAGAAGAAGGAAAAAAAAATTGGCAACAGATGTTGTTAGCTCAGGTGCCAATCTCAAAAAAAAATGGTTAAGATGATAAATTTTTATGTGTTTTTTATCACAATTTAAAATCTAAAAATTATTTTTAAAAACTTTAACACAAATTTTATTATAAATTCTAAAACAAAAAACTATGCTGAAACCTTTTTTTTTTGTTTTTTTGAGGAAGATTAGCCCCGAGCTAACTGCCGCCAATCCTCCTCTTTTTGCTGAGGAAGGCTGGCCCTGAGCTAACATCCGTGCCCATCTTCCTCTTCTTTATATGGGGACGCCTGCCACAGCATGGCTTGTCAAGTGGTGCCATGTCCGCACCCGGGATCCGAACTGGTGAACCCCAGGCCGCTGAAGCAGAACGTGTGCACTTAACTGCTGTGCCACCAGGCTGGCCCCTGAAACCATTCTTTAACCTATCAGATTGGCAATAATCCAAAAGTCTGATAACACTCTCAGTTGGCAAGGATACGGGAAATAGTACTTTTATACATTGCTGAGGGAATAATGGAACAGTCTCTATGGAAGGCAACTATGCAGTACCTATGACACCTTTTGATCTAGCAGTTCTACTCTGGTGAATTATACAGATATACTGTATGCATAAATGAAATGATATATGTACAAGGTTATGAACCTCAGCATTCTTTATAATAGGAAGATACTGGAAACAACCAAAATGCCCATCACTAGGTGACTAGTTACATTATAGTACATTCATACAGTGGAATATGCAGCTATTTAAAAATGAGGACACTCGCTATGTACTGATACGGAAAGCGATTCAACATGTAAGTGAGAAAATTAAGAAGAGTATATGTAACAGTATGTGTAAAAAGGAGGGAAGTAAGAATCTCTTCATACTTTTATATTTCCTCGCACATACTTCATGAAACTCTGGAAGGATACATGGAAAAATACTAATAGTGGTTTGGGGGCCCTGAATAGGAACTGAATGGATAGGGCACTGGTTGGGGTGGGAAAACTTTTCAATGTATATCTTTTTATATGTTTTGGTCTTAGAACCACGTGACTATATCACCTATTCAAAAAACTAAGCCAAAAATTCCTATGCCTAAAAGTAAATTTTAAAAACACCAATTGACATTAATTTATTCATAAAATGAATATTTACCAAGTGTCTACTATATGCCAAGTAGGCACTGTTTTGGACTCTGGCAATATATTACTGAAGGAGATCAAGTTTTGTCCTCATAGAACTGACATTCCAGTGGGAAGGGGGAGTGCTGTTATTTTAGATAGGTGGGAAGGGTTCTCTGAGGAGGAGGCATTTGAGTAGAGATCTGAATAAAGGGAAGGAAGAAACAATGTATGGGAAGAGCTTTCCAGGCAGCAAAGGCCCTGGACAGAAACAAGCTTGATGGGCCCAGGAACAGCAAAAACACCTATGTAGCTGAACGAGGAGAACAATGTTAGGCAATGAAGTTAAACAAATTGTCAGAGAAGGCAGATCATGTGGGCTTTGTAGGACATAAGCAAGGGTTGAGATGTTATAGGCAGCTAATGGAGGTTTTCAAAAAAATCCAAAAGAGTCTTCGTTAAGATTCAGCCAGTACACACCTGTATGGCCTCCAGGTTGCTAAAAGACTGAAATATTTCAAATCTGGTTAGGAAACAGCTGCTTCCCTGGTAATAGTGTCACCTGCCATGCTGGCTTCTTTCCTAAGATCATGCCGTTGCTCACCCCCCCCTCCACCCCCCTCCCCCTATCCAATGCCCACGCCCCACCTCTTGCCCCAGGAACCAACAACTAAATAAGTAACCTTGCCCAGCAGAGGCTATTGAGTTGGGAGAGTTAATCAGCTCAGGAAACTAGAATCATTGAGATTCAGCAACCTAAGGAATGAGTAAAGATTTCACTTCATTACAGTCCTAGAGCCTGCTTAGGACAGTGTGTCTTGGGCTTCCATTCCACTAAGGGTCAGGTAGGGCCCACTACCGTCATCTGGGCTCCCGCTCAGTCCAGCAAGAAGCAGCAGCAGGCTGGAGACATAGACCGAACATCCCTGAGGTCTGAGACGAAGATAGAGGGAAGGGGAAGCCCAGTGTACTTCTACACAAACAATCTGCCTCCTCAGTCCTCCTTGAGTGATTTCAAAGGCTACTGGCCAACAGTCAGCCCTTACAACTTTTATATAATATATTAACCACGTCAAACTTGGTTTCTATATTCAAAGTCATAAAATTGTCCTGTGCCAGGAGGATTTTTAAAAATACATCATGGCAAAGGGAAATAGAAAATATCAACCTCTCCAACACCAAATGCGACCATAACATTCTCATAGCTACACTCAAGAAAGTCAATGTTTGTGTAACAATGTGTAGTTCCTGGAATCCTAATCTCAACAGAGAATTACAACAGCTGAAACACAGCAATTTTAATTTCACAAATGAAACTTATTTTACACACTATAGTACCGGGAATTTAGTCTGGAAAATTAGTACACACGTCAAAATCTTAAAAACAGATTTCTCCAAAGTTGCGTGAAATTTCTAAGCTGCTTGCCATTTCATCCATTTCACAAAGTTCCTCCTCTTTGAAAATACATTCTGCTGCTCTTAAATCTAGGATCCCAATATCTTATTACATCATATTAAGTTCTACTTTATTCTCATTCATTTAATTTCTTTGAACATCAAAACGTCCAGTTTAATTACCTGAGAGACTACTAAATATTTGCTAACATAAACTTGTAACATGAGCCTAAACTAAAGGAAAAGCAACTGGAAAGAACATCAAGGAGAAATCTAAGCACCGCGTAGAAATAATCAACCTCTGGGTACCAGACATCTATTCACTCACTTTTATTTTCTGACTGTCAACATCTTCATTCAATCAGAGACAAGACGTTAAAAATCATCTTATGCAAGCAGGACCTGTTTTAGCAGAACACTTGCTCGAAAACTTCACGGCTTTCATTTTTAAAAATAAAACTATTTGTGAAATGCTGAAACTTTCTTTTAAATAGATCTAGTACACGAGATTTAGGACCAGGCAGGACGTAAATTTAATCTTAGATGGAAACTACTCCTGTGATCCTTTTATATTCAAATGTAATAAGATTTTTTTAAAAAAACTACTTACACCACAGCAAGCTGAAGTCTAGACAGCCAGCATGAAACGATCAGCAGCCGCCTGTTTCCTCACAGACTAAACTTTGTTCCCTTCCTGGCTGTTCCTGCTTAGGTTCACACTGATACACATTTACTGTGGCCTTGGAAGCTACCACTCAACCGAGCGAGGTGGGAGGGTTTGTTAATCTAACTCTTGCTTGATAACCGCTTATCAGCAACTCCTCAAAGGCAGAGTTCAACGTGGTTAAAGAGACAAATGTAATGAAGATTATAGGGAAAGACTGAAAAATCTCATAATCTCTGATGGCCGGGCTTTGGTTTCAGAGGGATTTCTTTCCCATATGTTCCCAGAAAAAAAACCAAAAAACAAAAAACGATAGGCTTCTGAGCTTCAAAAATCTTGCTTTCTTCCTTTGATAAAAGTTTTCCCACCTGCTCAGAATCTATATTTTGTGCAATCATGGCAAAAAGAGGCCAGAAAGTTGCTTCTCTTCCCCCATCACCTCCATTTTTCCCGACTCTTTCACTAGTTAGGCAAATAATGCAGAGTTCCTGTTAAACTTAGTACTTTCTGGCATTGAAACCACCTGCTTATCTAAGGTAAAATAAGAACTTGGATCGCAAATTCTATTCTTTGCAAGATAAAATATTATGCTGCTTCATCCCCTTCCACATCCCTAAGCTTCTTTCCTCTGAACTACTATACTTCTGTAATTTGTGACATTAGCCTTTGAAGCAAAAACCACTTATTACGTACTTACTGCACTAATCACTTTATAAACATGATCTCATTCTCTCCTAGGCAATAAACTTGGGGATCATCTTCAATTCTTCTTAGTCTGATTCTCTGTACCTAATTATCCCCTTCACTATCCTGGTGATCCTCTGCCATAAGCACTGTGGTAGGCAGATAATGCCCTCCACCCCGCCTCCCCCCCGCCCCAAAGATGTCCAGAGCCTAATCACCAGAATCTGTGAATATGTTACCTTACATGGCAGAAGGGACTTTGTAGATGGATTACAGTGAAGGACTTTGAGATGGGGAAATTATTCAGACGTGTCCAATCTAAGCACATGAATCCTTTGAAAGCAGTGAACCTTTCCCAGCTGTGGCCAGAGAGAGGCAATGTGTGGACTTGATTTGCTCTCGCTGGCTCTGAAGATGGGGGATGGGGGCTGCTAGAAGCTGGAAAAGGTAAGGAGA
The DNA here is from genome assembly GCF_021613505.1 of Equus quagga. Taxonomy (NCBI): domain Eukaryota; kingdom Metazoa; phylum Chordata; class Mammalia; order Perissodactyla; family Equidae; genus Equus; species Equus quagga. The sequence goes on from NC_060270.1 coordinate 36,528,115, forward strand.
CACATTCTCCTCCAGAGCCCCCAGAAAGGGACGTGGACCTGATGACACCTATGTTTTAGTCTAGTGAGACCCCTGTTGGATTTTTGACCTACAGAGCTGTAAGATAATAAATTGTGTTGTTTTAAGAAACTAGGTTTGTGATAATTTGTTATGGTAGCAACAGAAAAGTAATACATTTTAATTTACTTTAATTTCAAAATGTCCCTTTGAAAATATAATACCCAGAACTGAATAGAATATGCCAAATGAGGTCTGATGAAGAAAAAAAACTGTGGAATTATCAAATTCCTTAATCTGGATGCTATACTTTTATAAATGCAACTCAAGATTGTTTTAGATTTTTAACGCATTATGCTTGTAAGTTAGTGGATTCCTAAGTTTTTGTCACATGAATTACATCAAACCAGGTGTCTGACTCTATCCTCAGTCCTGTTTTCAACTAATTTTGGAGAAGAAATGCAGAGCTTTACATTCAATCCTTTAAAATTTCACCTTACTGGTTTTAGCTCATCCTTCCAAACTATTAAGATAATTTTGAATCCTGCCTCTGTACTCTGTCATAGGGAGTATTCTTTTTAAGGCGAACTGCATCTACGTATCCCCATGTATTCACCAGGCTATTCATAAACAAACATTGAGCAGTCAAGATCAAGAACTGAGTTCTGTTATTAGAGATCTTCAATTTGACACTGATCCATGAATCAATACTCTTTGGGTACACAAATTTGGTCAGTTACAAAACCACCTACTCTGAAATAGCTTACTTTTTTTTAACTTCTCAAACGTATCAGGAGAATAAAATGCCTTAATAAATAAAAATATGTCTAGAGCGTACCAATCCACTAGAACTCTGCTGGGAACAGAGATGTGGTTAGTTTCATAGGAGCAGTTTTTTTGTAATTCGGTGCTGTTTCAGTGATTATCATTTTCTTTTTTAAGAGTTTACAAACTATCAGTAAATTATTCTTTGTAGAAGTCTACTTGAAATTAAAAGGCAGTTTTCCCAATTGTAGGAAGTGACAATGATCTCTGTCTCAAAAGAGGAGATATAAGTAGAGGGGGAAGGGGGGAACACTACGAAAGATGACCTGGTGGAAGGAATGAGCACTGTGTGCCCTTGGGAGAGGATAAAAACCAGACTGATCAGAGCAGTTGTGGTTGTCGGAAGTAGCATGAAACCAGGGTTGAAACATATGATGTAAAGTCTTGAAAAGGGAACTAGGATTTTAACTTAATATATTAGAACACAGGAAAAACTGAAAGCCTGTGAATAAAGAAAATAAAATACTAAGAGGGGTAATTCAATAACCTAATTGAAAAATGGGCAAAATATATGAACAGGTCACAGAAGAAGAATTATTAATGGCTCTCAACTATACGAAAACATACTCCACCTCACTCATTATAAGAGAAATGTAATTTAAAAGTACAATGACATTATTTTAACCTATCAAATTGGCAAAGTTACAAAACTCTCAATACACAATGTTGATGAGGTTATGGGAGAAATAATGGAGGATAAATTGGTAGAACCTCTCTGAACAGCAAATTGGCAATCAAATCATGAACACATAGACCCTTTCACCCAGCAATAACTAAAAACATACACATGTAAAATGACATATGTCCACGGATAGTCATTACAGCATCATATGCAAAAGTAAAAGCTGTCAATCAGTAGGGAACTGGTAAGTTCAATTACAGTACAGCTATTCAATGGGATACTGGAAAAAATAATAAGGCAACTTTGTATTACTGATTTAAGAATGATCAAGCTGTATTAAGTTTTACAAAAGTAAGGTATAGAGCAGTATATTTAGAATGCAACTATTTACGTGTATGTTTGAGAGAATGTGGCGTGTGTGTATGTGTGTATGTGCAGAATCTCTCTGGAAGAATACCTAAGAAACCAGAAAAGTGAGTTGTCTTTATGGAAGGGACCGGATATCTATGGTTCAGAGGTGAGAAGCAGACTTATCCATACTTTTGTCCTTCTTGAATTTTTACCAAAGCTGGTATTACTTATTTAAAAATAAATAGATATGCTAAATGGCAATGTGGCATCCTGGAATAGAAAAAGTACAGAAGTGGAAAATCTGGTGAAAACCAAATAAAATCTGGACTTTAGTTAATAGTCAAGTACCAACGGTAATTTCTTAATTTTGACAAATGAGCCATGGTTATGTAAGATGTTAACATCAAGAGAAATTAGGTGAAAGAACTATTTTTGCAACTTTTCTGTAAACCTAAAATTATTCCAAAAATAAAAAGTTTATTAAAACAAAAATAAATAAAGATTTAAAGAATTATTAGGACAGCTATGGTGGAAATGACTTGGAGATTAGAACCAAAGATGCCAGATGAGAAACTGGGAGGATCTTGGCAGGTAATGAGGTAATGAGGGCCTGAATTAGGGTAAAAGTCATGAAAATACAATGAAAAGAACTAATATAGATATAAGATACATTTCAAAAGAAAAAAGTCAACAAAATAATTGCAAAGCAGAGAGCAAAGAACACTGATACTAGACAAAAGATGAAAATTAGAGGAGGAAGCTGGTTTGAAGGGGAGTGAGATTCATTTAATTCATTCATTCAATAAATATTTGTTGGTACCTACCATGCCAGGCACTGTGCAACGCACTGGGGATGTGAGAGGGAGTTTATAAATGTTAAGTATGAAGTGACCCTAAAACCTCCTAGTTGAATTGTCTAAGAAGCATCTGGACATATAGGATGAGAGTGCAGGTGAGAGACAGAACTGCAACAGCTGAGAAAGGTGATACAGAGTGAGGAAGGAGAGGCAAAAACTGAGCCGTGGGACAGAAATACAATTAGGGGAAGAGAGTAGTAGCAAAGAAGAGAGGGAAGGAATGGCCAAAGGGTTTTGAAAAGAAGCAAGATAGGGTAATTTCCTGGAAACCGAGATAAAAGAATGGTCAAAGAAGAAGCCTTCCATCAAATGCACTGTCCAAGAAATGAGGATATACAATACACCACAAGACAGCAGATTTAAAAGAGAGAGAGAGATTATTTATCCTTTAGGTCTATAGCTAGAACTTAGCTACATACTTAGAGGGAAATCACAGTGTCAACCATACTTAAGATGCTTAATCAATGCTATTTGAGAATGATGAATACATACCAAGTACTAACCAATACTATATACATATATGCCTATGTGTATATGAGTATATACATATGCGTAAAAACATATATATATGTGTGGTGTGTGTGCATACATACATACCCCACATACTATAAATATAGGTGTTATTAAAAGAATTGGTGACTATGCTTCAAATTCTAATTTATGTAAAAAGCCCTGAAACCCTGACTTATGTGTAGTGTACAAAATACCAGTAAAATGGAAGTGCAGTTTTCAGATGTAATTCTCTGCCAAGTAAATTAAAATACTACTTTGGCATTTCATCTTCATAAAGCAGGCTAAGCATAAATTTGAAAGCTTTGCTCTGATATTTTCCATCTAATTTTAAACAGCCTCAGCCTACAAGCCAGAAGGCAATACTCCCACCAAGTAAAGATTTCTTTTAAATCTTTTGTGTGAAAAGCCATTAGAGCAGTAACAGTGTAATACACAGGAGCTTCTTGAAAATGTAATTGAAAAACTATGTAGCATTAGCGATTTTTCTAAAATAAACTGTCTAGTCTGATGTCATCTGAATGGAGAAATTAATATCATCATTTATTATCCTAATGTAATTCTGATATATAAAGATTTTTACTATTTAAAAGAAAATCAATTTTAAGAATACATAGGCAAAGCAAACCAGCTTCTTTTCCAAACGTTTGGGTTTCTAAACTAAAGTTACATAGTAAACAGCTTTCATGACCCCATCTTGTATACAGGGTCTGAAAGTACCTCTCCAGGCTGAGAAACACAAAGCTAATGCAACACTAACCCTGGAAGACAGGCTTAAAGCTCTCGCAAGGACCTCATTCAGCCCAGGTTGTTGGCTTTCAGAATTAATAACAGCTATGGAGCAGCTGTCACTTCTTAACATTGTCTATTGCCTATAACTCTCTTGCTACCACATTTTAAAGGAATTTTAACATTATCATGTTTTGAGAAAGCAAACCTGAATTGGCATTTTAGGAAATAATAAATTATTTTTTTTTCCTTCTTGACCTTCATAATCAGGAGATTGGTAGACTTCTCAATGATTCCAATTTTGTTGTAAATGTATATTCAGAGAATGTGAATTGATACAAGCACTTTGGATGTCAGCTAAATGGAATTATTAATACCACCGTGTAATTTGATATTACCTAGAAAAGTTGAAGAAGCATGTGCGTACAACCAGCACTACAACTCCCAGGCACACGCTCCAGCAGAGCTTCGCAACTGCTGTGTCATGGTAACTTAGTGTGCAATGAATGGGTTACAGGTGCGCCCAGATATGGATCTCATCAGCCCTCCAGCAAAGCACAAGCCCCAGGCCAGAGACACAGCTTCATTCCTTTAATGCAGTGTGTTGTACAAATATTATCTATCATTTTCTATGTGTGCTATGACATGAAAAAGCTTGGGAAACGTTGACAGAGAAGTTCTTGCATATGTACGGCAGATACATATACAGGAATATATGTACATATAGGAGCAGTGTTTGTAATAACTAAAAACTGAAACATCACAAATGTCCATCAATCAATTCATCTGCTAATAAATTATGGAATACTCACACAACACAATATTATACAGCAGCAAAAACTAATGAGTAAAAGCTATATGTACTGACATGGATAAATCTAAGACTATAATATTAAATTAAAAAAAGTAAGCTCCAGAGCCAGCCCTCATGGCCTAGTGGTTAAAGTTCAGTGCTCTCACCGCTTTGGCGGCCTGGGTTTGGTTCCCAGTGCAAACACCACACCACTCATCTGTCAGTAGCCATGCTGTGGCAGTGGCTCATGTAGAAGAACTAGAAGGACTTACAACTAGAATATACGATTATGTACTGGGGCTTTGGGGAGGAAGAAAAAAGAGAGGAAGATTGGCAACAGATGTCAGCTCAGGGCGAATCTTTCCTAGAAAAAGAAAAACATCAAAGTAGAATTAGCTATACTTAAAAAAAAAAAAAAAAGTCCCAGAAAAATACATACTATGTAATTGCATCTTTATAAAGTTCAAAAACATGTAAAACTAATCAATATGCTGTTTAGGGATACAGATATGTGACAAAACCATTGAAAAAAGCAAGAAAATTATTAACACAAAATTCAGAACTTTGGTTACCTCTGAGAGAACAGGAAAAGTTTGGGATCAGAGAGGAGTACACAGGAGATATTGGAAGTAATGGTAATATTGCTAAAACTAGACTGTAGGTAACATATGTTCTCCATATAGTTATTCCATAAGCCTTACCTACTCAATATTGAATAAACATCTTTTATAAAAGCCCTATTCTGTCCAAAGGTAGATAGTGAAGGCATCTGCCATCTCTGCAACAGTATGAGGTACATGCAATAGGAGGGACAGAAAGTATCAAATTAGAGAGACACTGAACCTTCACAAAGGCCCTACAGACATACACAACTGCGACAATAAAGGATGTGAAAGCTATACAATAATTAAAAGTAAAACTAAAGTCAATATGCTATCATTTTATGAGGCATCATAGAAGCAAAATTTAACATTAAATGAAATATGGATTTAAAGAATTAGGACCAAATAAACTGCCAGCCTATGGATGAATAACTGTTCTTGCTATTTTCTAAACAGTCAACATTTCATTGTGTATTTAGACCACACAGAAGACATTTACAGAATGACAATACTTTAATTCATCAAGTATATCCAGCAATGCTTGCTTAGTCAAATGCCTGTCTGTTTGTCAATGTCATTTAAGGGCAGGTTTATAAAGCTTTAAGAGCCAGAACTGGATCTGTTTCGACTGATATAATACCAAAGAAAACCCAGTGGAAACATTTTAAGAATTCCTGCCTCTACTCTGATTCTTTGTATTCTAAGGGCTAGACAGTGGGCAGCCATTTTTCTAAGCATTGGACATTTTGCCAATCTAGAAGAGATATAAAAGACCACAAAGATATAAAGTTAACTTCCAAATTAATTAAATTTATTGTTTTTGATTTGAAAGAAAAAGAAATCCAGTTTGAGCTCTCGCTTCAATAAAAAAAAAAGAGCTACTTAAAAGCAGATAGGTTAATGTTTACACAAAGGCAATTTTTTTCCCTTTGTTTTTTTTCTTTAAAGTTTTAACGGGTGAGTGACCTTGCTGGAATTCCCCGGTCAGTTCTGGAGTATCTATTTGGAAATTCTAAACAGAAACTACTTTCACATGATACATTAGAATGGTATGCCAAGTGGTAGCTGCGTCTGCACCTTGACCTAGGATGTTATATCACAGATGAACCAATAAACTTTACACAAAATGAAAGGCTTTTTTCCCCTTAGGCCATTTAAGAAAATATAAAATTTAAATTTATTTGACATTGTATATTTATAGGATCAATTATACATAAAAAACTTCACATATTTACTCAAGAAATTTACCCTTGGTACAAGCTCTTGCTATCAAAGACAGGCCAATTTGAAGTATGTCAAACACTGAATATATCATGCTGAAGTGAGAACCTGGGTCTATAATTAATTAAGTCCTGTTACATTAGGATAAGTACCTAAAAACCTAGAAAATATAAAGCGTTTATTGTTTTTGCTTTATTTTAGAATTTCTAAAATAGCTATTTTCACCAAGAGGAAGTTATTTCAGATTTATTGTGAAAAGGCTTATAGGAAACCTGTCCCTTCCAGTGTGGGGCAGTTATGAAACTAACCCTAAACCACTGAAAATCAATACAGAGTCATAAGCAACAGTGGGGATGATTTTGGAGAGAAACAAAATATTTCCCCAATCCCGGCCACGCCTCTAGTTTCACCCTTGGCACTTCCCTCTCTCATTTCTAGAAGGTGAAAGCACAGTAAGTATTGCTATTTTAGGACAGAAAAAAATTAAACATTTCCTAATCTGAGTTTCTACAGAATATATCGGTGTTTCAGGAGTTGAGATGAAGGCAATGAATGGGGAAAGAGTAGAGTGTCAGGCAAAGTTCAGCAGAGGGGGCACTGCTTTTTAATATTTTCCCTAGAATAGCTCTACACTATTTTATAATAATGGCTGGAAGCTTCTGAATCTTACAAGTCCTTTAAAGAAGAATTTTAAACCATTAGCATGACATCACAATAATTACAGGATAGACTTAAAGGCCTTTCAATTGTTCCTCCGGCCCAAGATCACAATGTTTCCTATCCCTACTACCTCCAGTTGAGGAAGGAGCAGTAAACAGGATAGTAATTCCACGCACCATGCAGCCCTGATTTTTCAAATAAAGCTGGAATTCAAATGTGATGGCAGGGGGCAAGGAGGGAAGAAAGATTAGATAATCAAATTGTTTTATCCCAAGGACTTCTCTCTTCCATCCCTACCTCCCTACCTCTATCTAGTTAGCAAAAGAAAAAAAACTTTTGATGATATTATTTTGGAAATATTAATAAGATATTTAACATAAACAATTCATAATTATTTCCTAACATTTACTTCCCAAAATGCTCTCTTTAAAAGCTATGCAATATACAGCAATGTCTTAAAGGATGTTAGTAAAAATGTTGGCATCTTGGGGGATGGGGAGTTTTCAAGTACATCTTTTATGCTTTTTTATATATTTTGGCTCAAATATATTTATAACCAAAAAACTCCAATACAGTTATTTTCATTTGGAAAATAAAAATATAAGCTATTTAATGCAAAGATTTTTATGAGATGTTATTTAGGAAACAGTAAACTCTCAAATGGAAAAATAAGAAGCATTTTGGCTTCTAATACAATTTCATTTTTACAAGTAAGGGAAAATATATTTAGTGCCTTTTTCATTCAGGACTTTCTCTTACTGACCTCCTATATCCTAATGACTCCCACATTGATATCTTCTGCTCAGACCTCTCTCTCTTTCTTTTCAATGATTAGTTTTGGAATTTCTTAACCAAAAATATAATAATAGCTAATATGTATGAAGCCAGACATTGTTCTGAATACTTTACTTACTTAATTTAATCTTCATAACAACCCCATGAGATACTTCCAGTTAAAAAATACACTGTTATTCCCATTTTACAGATTAGGACCTGGAAGCAGAGGGGGTTAATATCCCATTTACAATAGGGCACAGTAGTAAAATTTGCTAATGTTATAATTTGCTTTTGTTTTATTTTCTTTGGTTTCTTGGGGAGGCATTCCCACAGGAATGACACTTGGAGGAAAGAGACGTGATTTTGTTGTTTTCATTATGTATCTCCGTATTTTTTCCAGGATTTTTCTAATGCAACTATGGTCTCTGGACCAGCAGTATCAGCATCACCTGGGAACTTGTTGGAAATACAAATTCTCTGGCTCTACTCAGACCTACCAAATCAGAAACTCTAGGGTAGGGCCTAGCAAGCTGTGTCTTTGTTAAAAGACACACATACACATAAACACACACACACACACACAATCTGCTTTTTGTTAAATTACTCCTCTGGGGTGATTTTGAGGCACGTTAGTTTGAGAACCATTGTTCTAATGTGCAATATATCCATCAGGTACAAAAAAGATCCCATTTGGCCACATATATACACGAGGTAGAGTTATATATTTTTACTAATTTTATTGCATCTCTTGGAAGGGGGCACTCATTTGCATTAATTCTACAAACATTTATTAAGCACCTACTATGTCCTTGAAGAACTATAGTCTGGTAAGACAGGCAGACATTTAATGATTATACTACCAGCTGGTTAATACAGTGATAGAGATGCACAGGATGCCAACCATAGTAGGTTAAGGACTCTGTCTCCGTCTCTTAGGAATTGCCGCACTCCACTGTATCCTTCTGAGAAACATTATTTTGTATGAACATATCCTGCTCCCCTAACCCAGGGACCCATCCTCAAAACAGAGGCATTACCATAGTAGCACTCCCTATCACACAGTGATTAACAAACTCAGTAAGATGGTTCTTCCTTGGTTAGAATCCAGAGGCCATGAGAGACAGAGAAAGTAGCCAGTCTCTGAAGCTGCCTAAAGTCCAGAGCTTTCTAATTCTAGTCCACAAGAAACCTTACAATATTCACCCTTTTCCCACCACTACCTCATGTTTTTTCATGATTGTGTCAGATGCTTTCCAACATGTGAAACTTTTCAAATACCCTCCGTCCCCTTCCAACTTCACATTCTCCTCTCTAATACTTTAATCACTATTCTGAATTTAGCGTTAATCATCCCCCCAAAAGTACTATTTTTTATTTTTATGAAAATGTGTAAGATGGCTTTTGAAACATTTTGAGATTGATCCATGTTGATATAAGAAACTCTACAATGCATTGATGACTTTTATTCCCATGAATGAATAGTCCAGCAAAGCTCATTTATCTATTTTCCTCTTGATAGACATTGAGACTGTTTCTTTTTTTCTTTTAGAACAGTGATGCAATGAACATTTTAATAGATTATTTTAGCAAATGTGAAGGATAACCACCTTTAAAAAAAATGTGTCTGAATCACTCTCGCCCTCTTTCCCTTCCCTCTGTCTCTCTCTCTTTCAACCAAAAAGTACACAGACACTTTCAAAATGGCTGAATGAGAAGGAAAGGAGAGTCCAGACAATAACTAAAGTGTCTGCGTGCCAGTTTGGGGGACTGAGAATTCCAAAACATCAGGGAACCTCAATGGCCTGAAGACCTCCCTGGCTGCCAAGAAAATGAGTAAAGACGACTCTACAGCTGGCAGTAGACACATGGGATTGCAAGATTAACATTCTCAAAGAAGGGAGGAAACAAAGGGTGCTACTGTTTAGAGAGGGATACCCTAGGAAACTCATTCTAAGATACGAGAAAATCAAGGTATCAGTCATAGCAGGGTGCCACTGGTTTGAGATCTTTAGAGGCATATCATTTTGAGACACAAAACAGTTTAATGCAAAACACATTCTGACTCAACTCCTAGGAAGCTGTCTTAGGTTCCACCAAAAAAGCGTAGCTTTCTTCTGGAAAACTAGGGGTAGTCTTCACTCACCATCATGAACGTCAGAAGCAGAAAGCAGCAAGAACAGAGAAGCAAGAAGGAACACAGAAATGAAGAGAAATGGCAATGACAGCATAGAGGCAGGTGCTGACTCTGTCCATTGATAAGACTAACTAGATACTTGAAAAGTTATGCTATATTATTTTCATTTCTTTTTTTTCTCACATCATTCTTTTTCTCTCTTTGTGCTTCAGTTTGGATAATTTCTATTGACCTGTTTTCAAGTTCACTTATTCCTTCCTCAGCTGTGTCCAGTCTGTTGCTAAGCCTATCAAAGGGGTTCTTCATCTTAGATATCATATTTTTTATTTTAGTATGTCCATTTGACTCTTTTTACATATTTCTCTGCTAAAATTCTTAATCTGTTCATGCATTTGCCCCACCTTTTCCACTAGGTTCTTTAACATATTATTATAACTAAAGTCCCTGTCTGATAGTTCCAACATGAGTCATCCCTGGGTCTGGGTCTGTTTATCTCTTTTTCACATATTTTGTAATTTTTGATTGAATACCAGACATTGTCTGTAGAATAACCAAACAAACTGAGGAAAAGAATAATTACTCTTGGAAACAGGCATGTCTATTCTTCTGTCCCACAACCAGGTAAACAGAAATTCCAAAGAGAGATAAGCTAGTCAGTAGTTGAACTGGGTTTATTGTTTTACTGTTGCTATAGTTACCTTCTGTTCACCTTCCTCCAGCAGTCGACAGCTGCTACTTTGTGCTTAGTGTGGAGCCTAGGGTACTCAAGGGGTTTTACACAGTGTTCCTGCCCTACCCTCAGCTTTCAGTCATCACTTCACGCCTGTGCCACAGAAGGGGCTCTTTCTCAGCATCCTTGCCCCTCCCTAAGAGGTAGACTGCTGTTTTTTGTTACTCAGTGCTAAGTGTCTTGGTTGTCTTAGTCCAGCATCAATCTTAGGCAGTCCCTAGGCACCCAGGCCTTGGGTATGAGGCTTTCTGCACCCCTACCCTAACCCCATGGCAGTGAAACTCTACCCTGTGTTTTTGGAGAACACTGCAGAAAACCCTCCAGTACCCCAGATCCCACACTAAACATAAGGTAGCAGCAGCTACTGGTGGAGAGTTCCTGTACCACCCCAGGGCAGAAAGCTCTTACTTCTACCCTACCCCAGAAGCAGTGAATCCTTGCCTGGACCCTGAAAACAGAAGGGTTTCCTGTCCCCCAGCCTTAAGATTTTTGCTTCATATGAGAGAATGGTTGGTAAAGTGGGCAGGGTTTTGTAACTGTGTGTCCTAAAGAGTGGCTCTCCTTATTCTCTTTTCTTGCCTTTTATGAGCACTGTTGGAGGCTGTTGCAGGTGAAATTGTGTCTCCCTAAACGATAAGTTGAATTAAGCTGTGGCATCTGTGAATGTGACTTTATCTGAAAATAGGCTCTTTGCAGATGTAATCAAGTTAAGATGAGGCTATAGTGGAATAGGGTGGGCCCTAATCCAACATGACTGGAGTCCTTATAAGAAGAGGAAACATGGTGGTATAGGAAGCCCCAGACCCCCTTACCACACAGAGGGTCAGCAAGATGGCAGAACAGGAAGCCCCAGATCTAGTTCCCCCACACAGACATTAACTTAACAATATATGGTCTCAAAAGCCTTTATGAGGCCTCCAGAAACCAGTTAAGAAGTTGCAGAACTGTAGGCAAGTTCAAAGGCAAGAACAGCCACATTGACATGAGTAAGAAAGTCATTTCATTTACCTATTATAGCCCTTCCCCAAAGATGGAACAGTTTGGTGTGATCAGGAATAAACATTCAACTCACAGCTTCTCCATTAGGAGGGAAAGAGAAGGGGAGAATGCATGTTCAACGTTCCAACTTTTGGGGGGACTGCCTGAGAGACTGGTTTCTGCTTCACTTGACTTGGAGTGCTGAGGAAATTGGCATTCTTTGCATGCCTGGAACAACAGGGGAGCACACAGGCTAGCTGCAGCACCAGACGACCTGCAATACCATAGATCAACACCAGAGGGAGGAAGAAATCACAAACTCCTGAAAAAGAAACTGGCAAACATGTCTAATTGAGAAGGCACATACACAAGCCCATACAAGGCATGGGGGGCCCACCAGAATCTTTAGTAGGACTGATAAGTGAAGGTCTTCCCCTGTATGAAGCCAGTCCATAGAACTGGAAGAGGTGGCTGGTTTTTAAAATGCACAAATCCAAGCAAAAAATAACAAGGCATATGAAGAAACAGAGAAACAGGGGCCAATCAAAGGAACAAAATAAATCTCCAGAGACTGACCCTAAAGAAATGGAGGTCTATGAATTACCTGACAAAGAATGCAAAATAATCATCTTAAAGATGCTCAGTATGCTACAAGAGAAAACAGATAGACAAATAAGGAAAATCAGGAAAATAATGCATGAACAAAATGAGAATATCAACAAAGATAGAAAGTATAAAAAAGAACCAAACAGAAATTCTGAAGCTGAAGAATACAAATAGGAAAATTCACACATGTGGAAATTAAACACACACTCTTGAACAACCAAGGGTCACAGAAGAAATCACATGGGAAATTAGAAAAAGCTTGAGACAAATGAAAACAAAACACAACATACCAAAACTTATGAGATGCAGCAAAAGCAGAACTAAGAGGGGAGTTTATGTTGGTAAATGCCTACATTAAAAAAGAAGAAAGATCTCAAATCAACAACCTAACTTTACACCTCAACGAACTAGAAAAAGAAGAAAAAACTAAACTCAATTAACAGAAGGAAGGAAATAATAAAGATTAGTGCAATAATAAACAACATAGAGAACAGAAAAATAATAGGAAAAAATCAATGAAACTAAGAGCTGAAAAGATCAACAAAATTGACAACTCTAAGATAGACTAAGAAAAAAAGAAACACAATTTGGAGAGTTTGGAAGATGGCAGCGTAGGACTCTGAACTCACCTCTTTGCATGGACACAACAAATCTACAACTACCTGTGGAATTTCCTCTGAGAGAGATCCGGAAACTGGATAAAAAGAACCCCCATAACAAGGGACAACACTGACAGGGGTAGAAGATGCAGAAATGCACCACTGCTCGGGAAAAAAACACACACTAGTCACAGTGCTTAACAGCTAGGAGTGCTCTCAAACGTATGGACCTTTTCCCAGAGAAGTAGGGGATCTGAGCTGCAGATCTGTGCCACAATAGGCATCCCAGCCCTTAGACTCAGCACAACCAAAACAAGATCCCATAATACCTGGCTTTGCTGGCTGTGAATACCAATGACAAATTTGCCCAGCAAAACTATCGAACTTCAGAAAAGGAAAAACCAGCTCTTAAAGGGCCCACCCACAGATTCACCATTCTGAAAACCAACACAAAAACACCAGAAAGAAAAGTGCATAGTCCATTAGTAGAAGATACTCACTTACTAAGCTCAGAGCACATCTCGGAGAGGCAGGAGGAGGCTAGGCCCACCCCTCCAGGGACTGAGACACTGGAGGCAGCCATTATTGTTACCTAGTTCAGTTGTGCTGGCAGCCACCATTAGAGTCCCTCCTTTAGTCTTTGTGGGTTTGCCCTGCTCACTACAGCACCTGAGGTAATTGAGTGAAGCCAGGCAGGCAGCCCACCCAGGGACTGGCCCCACCCACCGGCAAGCCCATGTGAACTTGTGGGTCCACATAGGCGGGGCGTGTGGGACCTCTGTTGTGGAGCCAGTGGGTCTGCATCAACAAGGCATGCATGCGGGCCTGCGTTGGCGGGGCTGTGAGCCCCTGGGCAGTGGGGCATGTGTCAGCTGCAGCAGACTCGTGCCTCTAGTCATCTCAAATAGCAACACAGGGGATCTGCCCTGCCTTCCAATGCCTGAAAGACTGTGCATTGCCATGCCTCGGGCCAAACCCACCCATCTGCACTCCTGAGAGAGCTGACAACAGTCCCTGTGCCATGGGCAGCTGCACCAGAAAACAGCAGCAACTGTGAGCCCCCAAGCCTAGCAACCAGCCACACTGGCAGCCTGACAGGCTTAACAGCAAAACAGCAGTAGTTGTGTGCTATTAGACTTCGCAGTCAGCTATGCTGGGTTTGCCCCGCCCAAAAAAGTGACCATAGCAGCCACACAGCTGAGCCTTATAACCAGCCACCCCAAGGGCCAGCCTAGCCTACCCTTGTGCCTGCAGGAAGAGCAACCCCACTACAACAAAAGGACACACACAGCCCACACAAGGGACACTCCTGGAACATTTGGCATGGGTGACAAGAGGGGAGCACATTGCTGGGGCCCAGCAGGTGTCTTTTACATAAGGCCTCATTTCCACAATCAGGAGATGTAGCTGATCTATTTAAGACATAGATGTAAGCACACAGAAGTAGGCAAAATGAGGAGACAAAGGAATATGTTCCAAATAAGGGAACAGAACAAATCCTTCAGGAAAAACTGAACACAACAGAGATAAACAATCTACCTGATAAAGAGTACAAACTAATAGTCATAAGGATGCTCACTGATCTTGGGAGAAGAATAGATGAACACAGCGAGACTTCAACAAAGAACTGGAAAATATAAGAAAGAACCAGTCAGAACTGAAGAATACCATATGGAAATGAAAAACTCACTAGACGAAACCAATAGCAGAGCAGATGACACAGAAAAATGGGTCAAAAATCTGGATGAAAGACTAGAGGAAATCACCCAAGCTAAACAGAAAAAAGAATTTAACAGAATGAGGACAGTCTAAGGGACCTCTGCGACAACATCAAGTACACTAACATCTGTATTATAGGTGTCCCAGAAGGAGAAGAGAGAGACAAAGGGACAGAGAACCTATTTAAAGAAATTATGGCTGAAAAGTTTCCTAACCTTAGGAAGGAAACAGACATCCAGAGACACAATATAATCAAAATGTCAAGAGTTAAAAATAAAGAGAGAAACCTAAAAGCTGCAAGAGAAAAGCAACAAGTTACATGCAAAGGAAACCTCCCATAAGGCTATCAGCTGACTTCTCAGGAGAAACCTTACAGGCTAGAAGGGAGTGGCACAATATATTTAAAGTGCTGAAAAGAAAAAACCTACATCCAAGAATACTCTACCCATCAAGTTTATCATTCAGAATGGAAGGACAGATAAGGAGTTTTCCAGACAAGCAAAAACTAAAGCAGTTTATTACCACTAAGTCCACTTTACAAGAAATGTTAAAGGGACTTATTTAAGTGGAAAAGAAAAGACTACAAATAAGAATAAGAAAAATATCAAAGAAAAAATATCACTGGCAAAGGCAAATCTACAGTAAAGGTAGTGAATCAACCACCTATGAAGCTACTGTGAAAGTCAAAAGACAAAAATATCTATTTCCACAATAAGAGGTTAAGAGATATACACATAAAAAAGACATAAAATATGATATCAAAAACATAAAATGTGTGTGGGGGAGTAAAAGTGTAGGGCTTTTAGTAAGAGGTCAAACTTAAGAGACTATCAACTTAACATAAATTGTTATTTACATAGGTTATTATATATGAACCTCCTGGTAATCACAAACCAAAAACCTATAATAAATACACAAAAAATAAAGAGAAAGGAACCCAAAGATAATACTAAAGAAAGCCATCAAACCACAAGGGAAGAGAGCAAGAGAAGAAGAAAGGAACAGAGAAGAACTACAAAAACATCCAGAAAAAAGTCACAAAATGGCAATAAGTACACACTTATCAATAGCTACTTTAAATGTCAATGGAGGGGCCAGCCCCATGGCCAAGTGGTTAAGTTCACATGCCCCGCTTCAGCAGCCCAGGGTTTCTCCAGCTCGGATACTGGGCACAGACACGGCACCACTCATCAGGCCACACTGAGGCAGCATTCCACATAGCACAACCAGAGGCACTCACAAGTAGCATACACAACTATGTACTGGGGGGCTTTGGGGAGAAGAATAAAAAAAAAAGAAGATTGGCAAGAGTTGTTAGCTCAGGTGCCAATCTTTAAAAAAAAAAATTAAATGTCAATGGACTAAATGCTCCAATCAAAAGACACAGGCTGGCTGAATGGATAAAAAACAAGACCCATATACATGCTGCATACAAGAGACACACCTCAGACCTAAAGACACTCACAAGCTGAAAGTAAAGGGATGGAAAAAAATACTCTATGCAAATGTAAATGAAAAGACATCTAGGGTAGCAATACTTATATCAGACAAAATAGACTTTAAAACAAAAACTGTAACATGAGACAAAGAAGGGCACTACATAATGATAAAGGGAACAATGTAACAAGAGGACATAACGCTTGTAAATATCTATGCGCCCAACATAGGAGCACCTAAATACATAAAGCAATTATTAACAGACATAAAAGGAGAAATTGACAGTAACACATTAAAAGTAGGGAACTTTAACACTCCACTTACATCAATGGATAGATCATCTAAACAGAAGATCAATAAGGAAACATTAGCCTTAAGTGACACATTAGACCAGATGGACTTAGCAGACATATAGAGAATGTTCCACCCAAAAACTGCTGAATACACACTCTTTCCAAATGCACGTGGAACATTCTCTAGTATAGATCACATATTAGGCCATAAACCAAGTCTCAATAAATTTAAGAAGACTGAAATAACACCGAGCATCTTTTCTGACTACAACGGTATGAAACTAGTTCAGTTCACTGACTGCCTTTTGAACTCAACTGTCTAATGGGCTCAAGAAAAGTTATGACTTTGTGGATCATCAGGCTTTTTATCATTGTTACCATGGGAGAAATGCTTTCTTGTAATTTTCTTCATCCTAAACAGAAGGAAAACTCTCTTCCCATAATTTAATATGAATGTTTTTAGATTTGAGGGATTTTTATTTAATTTTCATATATAACTGCAAGTGGTGTTTTAAATCTAAAACCACATCTAGAAAACACATTGTTTCATTTTTTTGTTCTGTTTATTAATACTTTTAATTTTTGGATAAATTATGTGTACTAAGAAAATGTTATCATATTTTAATATTCCATGCGTATCATTAAAATATCTCTAAACAAATTGATTTCACAAATCTTCTTTATCTTGGTATTTGTTTCAATTTTTGTCTTTATTCTATACACGAATACGCAATACATATACTAGTGCTTTTTCCTTTGAATTACATCCATGCTAATTTCTGATTCATGAGTTAGGTTTTTGTTTTTGTTTTTCAAAAGAATCCTCTTAATACTGATGTATCTAATTCTGGTTTTCAATCTTGCTACTTATATTTTTATTTGTCTGTACTGATACCACATGGTTACAAGAGCAGTTGCATTACAGCACATAAAATTTGGAAGTCATTCTTTTCCTTCCTTAATCTTTCTTTAGTTGTTTTTATTTTTATGTGCTCTCTCATTTTCTCCAATTATTTTATACACATCTCTTTTTACATGGTATGGCATGTTTAGTAAAAGATACTACCACTATATTGACTATGTTTACCTTACCCATTCAAGAGCAATTTACTGAATTCTAACTTGTTGAGAGCATTATTTATTAACTGCATATTGGCAGCATATATGAAAATAGCAAGTGTTTGATAAACAGTAATTGAATGAATGAGTAAAAATGTATACTGACATTTTGAGAAATTCTCAATTTAAATAGGATTTTTCCCATTATCTGAAAACTACTTCGATTTCTGTATAAATGAAAACTTTATTTTATATTCAACCACATTAAGACAACTAAAAAATATAATATTCAGCTAATTAAGACAATTAAGCAATTCCATACATGACCCATTCATTAATTCATTCAATAAATATTTATTTAGTATCTAGGGTTATAGCAAAGAATAAACAGAAAGACAAAACAAATTACCCTGCTCTCATGCATCTTATATTCTAGTGCTGAAAGGAACAAGACAAGTAACAAAAATATATAGACTGTTACATAGTGAGAAGTGCTAAGGAGAAAAAAGAAAGCAAGAAAAGGGACTAAGTGTGTGTGTGTTGGAGGGGAGCTGGGTTTGGGAGTTAGTGTGGCTAATGAAGACCTCACTGAGGAAGTGACCTCTGAGTCAAGTCTTCAAGGAGGTAAGGGAAAGTGCCACATGGGATCCAGAACATTCCACGTATAGAGAACAGCATCAGCAAAGTCCCTACAGAAAGAAGGCTGAAGAAAGTGAACATGGGGAAGAGAAGTAGGAGATCAAGTCAAAGAGGTGAACGGCTTTTATCAGTAAGAGAGGAAGCTGTTGGAGTTTTGAGTGGAGTGACTTTTGTTTTAACAGGATCACTTTGGCTGCTGTGTTAATAGATTGAAAGGGGCAAGGGTTGAAGCAAGAAGATAATTAGGAGGCAATTTCAAGGGGTACCAGTAGAGGTGACTGGATTCTGGTTATATTTTTAGGGTAGAAACAATAGGACTTTCTAAAGGATCAGACAGTAGGTATCAGAGAAAGAGAGGAGTCAAGGATAACCCCAAGGTCGAGAAACAGGAAGGATGGAATTGTCTGTTACTGAGATGGAAAAGCTAAAAAGAAGATGGATGGGAGGGAAGATTAGGAGTTCAATTCTGAACATACTAAGTTTGAGATGAATTATCAGGCATACAAATGGAAGTGATAAGTTGGCAATTGTATATACAAGCTTGGAGTTCAGAGGACAGATGCAAGCTGGAGATAAAAATTTTTGAGTAAAGATGGTATTAAAGCCTTGAGAATACATAAGATCATCAAAAGAAATGACTGTAGGTCGAAAGAGGTCCGAGGATTGAGCTCTAGGGCACTCCAGTGTTTAGAGGTCAAGAAAATGAGGAGAAACCAACAGAGAAGACTAAGAGGAATAGTCAGAGAAGTAGGAGGAAAGCCCAGAGGATGTGATATACCAGAGTCCAAGTAAAGAAAGTGTTTCCAGGAAAAGATAAGTGATTATTTGTCAATGCTGAACAAATTATTTAATGACCATACATTCAATTTAGTACATATCTACTAATTTTGGAATAATTTTAGTATTTTAACACTTATATTCATTAAGGATACTGAACAAAAATTTTATTGATAATCAGAATTTACTTACTTAGTTTTAGAGCATACCAAATACCGTTGTAGAATATATTACTATACATGTGTATATGTATATTTTTAAATTTTCTAATCTAGAACAGGATTTCCTGAAACCCTATTCCCAGGGTTATTAAGATTTTTATGAGCAAAAAAGGTTCTGGCCACACATAAGTTTGGAAAATGCTGATTTGCATTATAAATTTCAAAAAAATAATGCAACATTTTCCAAACTGTCATTGCAGAATCCTTTTGTTTTACAGAGTCTGCTGTGTCAGGCATTCTGAGTAACATGGTTTGGGAAATACTGAGTTAAAAGCCTGGACATATTTTTTTGTCCTCACTGTGGCAAAATTTGTGTCAGCAAAGAAGGTGGGGGCTATTTTCTTTCTGCCGCTTCAACACTTTCACTGAAAACAAGATCCTTCCATTTCTACATCACTTATGCTAGAAGATATGATGACCTTTGCATTATTTCTACGCCGACAGTTCTGTCTGTTCTCAGGTTTTCTGATACTCATCAAACACCAAAATGAAGAGATGCTCAATTTCTTTAAAAATGAACATAAAGTCCCAGCAAATAAAATGTATAAAGACATTCTATACATTTTAAATTAGTTAGAATAATGTACACTTATAGATTAAATATAACCCAATATGATCATTTAATTAGCAACATGTTATATATAATGATTTTGGTAAAATTATTTTCCCTTTATGGGAACTGTTGATTTTAATGGTTCTCTGGTATTCTTTTTATGTCTCCTGTACTCTTTCTTTGAAATATGTGGAACATAAATGATTTTTTAAAAAATATATAATTTCCATTATTTCTCTAAAAGTCTAATGTTGGTTTAATTTCCCTCTTTCATCTCTGAAAAATGGAGCAGGACAGAAGATTTGACTTCAAAAAGTACTGTTTGTCTCCAGGTCAAAGATAGAAAGGAGAAGGGTGAAAAAGAAGAAAAAGTCAAATAGGAGCACATTTTGCCAGTGAAACACCACTTAGGCAGATATTCTCATGTTTTGCCTCAAAATATCAGCTTTGTTTAACAAACCACTGCAGAGCTTACCAAAAGGTCTGCAGTCCTCCACCACCCAATCCCCTGCTTTATCTCTGGTCTGCAGGTATCTCCACAACTCTCAGACTCACTTGTAAACGAGGAAAAAAAAAAAAAAAGACAAAATGGAATTAGGAAAGTATACATGCCACGAACAGAAAGACATGCAGTGTATAACATCCCATTGAACTCCACACAAAGTTGCTCTGATTTTGGTTACTATACTGGTGAAAGATTTCTTGAAGTCTAATCCACTTGCTTTACTCTCACTCCTCCACTCCAATTCAGTTGTTGGTTGTATAAAAAGTTATTTCTTTTTTTCCAGTTTTATTGAGATATAATTGACATATAACTTTGTATTAGCTTAAGGTGTATAACATAATGATTTGATATATGTATATATTGCAAAATGAAAAACCTATTTATAAGTTGCTAATTATCTACCTTAAAAGGAAGGAAGTCACAACCACTGGACTCTCTTACCATCTCATGATTAGAGTTGGAGAAACTAGAGTAATTAATGTGCTGGTTGGGATCTTTGACAGCAGACTTTCAAAAATATCCAGTTACTAAGTTTGAACCAATCTTTGAAATGTCCTGGACACAATACAAACAGAGGTTGGTGGCGATGACTGTCATCTCTCAGATATAGCAGAGGCTTTATTACGGATAGACTGTGTACATTTTATACCAATAGAGAATTTCCTAATACAGAAAGCAAATTTTTTCTAGAAGAGTAATTTCATGATTTCTTACAGTTAAACAGGTTTTCTGGGTTCTCATGTAAGATTCAAATGTCTGTGACCTGTGTCATAGAACAAAGTTCACAATTCCAGTCCTATTATCATTTCTGAGCAAGCTAGCTCTTTCTTTAATGAGTCAAATTTATAACCTGCCTTTAGCCACTAGGGAGAATGTTCTATACATTAACTTTACATAGTTTAATGTTACTATTACATTCTTTTGTTTTATTCTCTTTATACATCTTCATCCCATTGTACTATATGCATTTTTAGAAGCCACGTCAAATATTTCTCAGAACAGAGCAAGATATAAATAAATTTAATTAACTCATCTTTTAAAGTCATTTAAACATATTAAGTCCCCATGATTCAGGTTTAGGTCTACTTGTCCCAAATATGCACCTCTGTGAGTATAAGTTAAATTTAGTCATTTAATAGATATGTTCCAAGTGCCTACCATGTGTCAGGCACTGTTCTGGGGACTAGGGGAAAGAAATACTGGTGAATAGCATGTCAGACAGAGATAAGTACCATGGAGAAAAACAGAGCAGGGAAGGGGAAGAGGAGCCCACGGGCTGGGGGTGAGGTTCTAATTTTAAATAAGATGGTCAGCAAGGGGCTTACTGAGGTGACAAATCATGACCTGAAGGATCTTAAGAAGATGAGGGATTAAACCACACAGACATCTAAGGCAAGAACATTCCAGGCACAGGGAATATCAAGTACAAAGTTCCTGAGGCAGAAGAAAGTTTTGTGTTTCTGAGGATCGGCTGGGAGACCAGAGTGGCTGGGGCTGACCATTAGGAGATGACAGATCAGGGGAGAGCAAAGGGAGATCAGGTAAGGCCCTGGAGACTGTTATAAGGACTTTGGCTTATAACTGGAGTGAGATGAGAACAACTGGAGGATTCTGAATAGACGAAGTTAAACGGCCTCGAAGAATTTACAGTACCTGCAATGTCTAAGTGAAAAGAGTGGTTAGCTATGGGCAGAATTAGTCCGCAAATATTTACTGAACCTATACTGTCTACTAGGATTTTCCTCAGCACTGGGCATACATTGGTAAATAAAACGCACATCAGTCCTTGCCCTCGTGAAGCTTTAGTCTTGTGGGAAAGAATATTAACAAATGATTAAGCAAATAATTACAACTATGCTAGGTGTGAGAAAAACTGGGTGATTTATGGAAGAATAATGAGGGAGGGCGGTCTAATCTAGTCTGGGCTGTAGGGGGAGGCTTCTTTGAAGAAAAAAGTATTCAAAATGAGACTGGTGACATAAGTAGGGGGGAATTAAGCAAAGAGGGATAAGAGGGACGAGAGCATTCCAAGCAGAAAGCATCTTCAAAAATCCCAGGAAAAAAAAAGTTGGCATCTTCAGGGAATTGGAAAACCACTGTGGCTGGAGTGGAGTAGGCAAGAAGAATGACTGAAGATCTGAAGATTTTGGGTTGATTCCAAGGGCAGTAAGATACCAAGAGTTTAAAGCAGGAGACCAAAGATTAGAGTTGTACATACATATTTTTTTGGAGTTGTATTTCTTAAAGATGACTCTAAAAGCACTAAGATTAGAGAAGGGAAGAGTGAACACAGGAGACCAGTCAAGATCTATTGTAGAAGTGCAGGCAAAGATGAGGGGAGGCAGCATAAATAAGCATAGTGAACGTGAGAACAGAAAAGATGGATAGTTTGAAGGTAGAAAAGACAGAATTCGATGCTGCATTAGGTTCATGAGGGTTGAGGAAGGTCAAGAATGGCTGAGGTTGCCTAATGACTTTCCTTGACTTTGTAGGTAGATCCTGCCTTCTCCATGGAGAGGAGACAAATGTCAAGGTGATTCTTTTGGGAGGAGGAATAACAAAAAACTGATCATATATAATAATGAGCTTTATGCCACTGCTGCCAATTGTCATTCACAAAAGAGCCTCAAACTTGCACGATTTACGCAGTTTGTTCTGTTTCTATCAGTGCATGAAGCTTGGCTATGACTATTCAGAAAATGAAGCAGTTGGATTCTACATTTTAAATCTTCTGTTAAATATTCATGTTGCTAGGATTCTATATGTTTATATAATTTGTAAGTAGGTAAGATCAATATTTTCTGCAACATTCCATCAAAGTTTAAACAGGTAATCCCAGGGCACCAAATATAAAATTTCAGTACACTAAAGCACTAAAGAATCTTCACCAATGAATTGGAATGTACAACCCTTGGAAGAAGAAGCCGTTCCCTACTGTTCGTGGATACTATAAAAGTCACCTATTTCTAATCAATACTATCACCAAAAAGGTGGAGATCTGTTTTTTGTGAAATAGTTGAGTGACTTAACACCAGTGACTTATTTTTCTTATATCATTAAAGATAAATTTAGTTACTCAAAGAAAGAAAAGCTGGCATTTTCTCTTCTAGAGACCATCAAACTCCTAGTCATGCTGACTGTATTCCCTCTAACCTATCTCCACAGGGTCCTCAAACAATGCTAAACTAAGTGGGAGTTTTTGTTTTCCATTAGGCCAGAAAGATAAAAGGAAAAACTTTCAAAAAGGAAAAACATTTCATACAATCTTTCTACTAGTATGAGATTGAACCAACCTTAAATGTTATAATAGTCTGGGTGTCAGAGTAGATGGCATTAGAATATTAAATAAAATATCTAGAAGGCCTATAGATTTTCTCTGTGCTCTGAAATTAAACACTATCTCATTAATTAGGCCAAAAGTCAAACTGATATTAACTGTTAATTCTTTTGTCATAAGTAGTAGTATGAAGTGAAAAGAAACACCAAGTCTCATAAGAATCCAAATGCGTAGAAAGACATTAGTACTAAAATGATACTCCTAGATCAGCGTCTGCAACTTGTAGGAAAAAATGCATTTTATTTAAGGACCAGGTACACAAGTACAAACACACACATTCACACATATATATAACTAAAACAATATTTAGTCTTACCATGTGGGATGCATTGTGCAATTTTCTGCTCTATGTTCTTTCATTTCAAAAAAACGTCCTGGTCACAACTTAGTAAATAAATTTTGCAAACCATGAATATGTTAGAATACATAACTGCTCTAGAGCATTATCCACAATAACTTATAATTTTAGGGAAATTGATAGTCTTCCTCCTTCTTAGAATTAGCCTGCAAATGTGTTCTATGTACTCACAGAAAACAAAAATTAACACAGCCTGGTTACCAAGTATCCAGCCTGGACATGGTGGCTGCTTTCAGGGTGCTTAAATCACCTAGCTTGCCAGGCCCAAGAGCTGAGGGAGTGACTCACAGCTATGTAACAGGACCCTGGGTCTATACTGCACATTTTATAGAAAACTCCTTTTTATGTACATTATTTCATTTGATCCTCACAACAACCCTGTGAGGTAGGGAGGGAAATTATTATCAGATTTACTTTACAGATGAAGTTAAGGTTGAGACAGGTTAAGTGACTTTCTCAGTTAGCAAATATCTAGTAACAGGCAGAGAGAATAAGAACCATTAACTTTTAGGTTGAGGGCTCTTTTCTCTAAACCACATAACCTCTGAGAGTAGAATCTGACCACAAATATTTTTACCACTTCATCCTCATCTTATTATTGACTCAGGTTTTTATAGGATACAACAAAAGACCTGATTCTAAACTTATGCCAAATTTATGCTTCTCTACCAATGAAAATTTATGGCCACAGGACATATATTCTTTTGAAAAGCACTGTTTCTTTGGCTCCAGTCTAAAGGAACATAAGCAATATGAAACACCCTAAAGGCCAAAGAAATTGAAGAGAAATCAGAGGAAAGATACGAAATGGAATGTATTAATGGATTTTAGTCCCTTTAAGCTTTGACTTTTGTGAGAGGGTTCAATGGAGAGCTTTAATGCTGATGAGACTTGAGGCTTTTGAAGAGGCTCTAAGTCTTGACGAAGTTATTCAAACTCACATCTTGCATGCGTAATGATGGTAGGCCCCAGGATCTTCAAAACCTTGTACTTGACGCTTTAAAACAAAACACAAAAAAATTCTACTAGCAAGTCTAATAAATTTTTTAAAAAGGGTTTTGAAAAGCTATAACTCTTTGACCAGTAATCAATCAGATCACTAGATACCATGCTGAAAGAACAAAAACAGAAAACAAAAAGAAATAAAGAAGAAAAAGAAAAGGAAAGACTTTTAAAAGATAGTGTACAGAATGGCTAAATATGTTCATTGGCTTCTCTCTTTGATTAGTATTCTTCTCTTCAAATTGCAACAGAATTTACAGTTCTTCCACAGCTACCTTGGGCTGTAGTCAGATAAACTGATTTAATGATAATTTCCTGAATCTCTTTGATCACTATCCATGATATCTGATTGTCTTCAAGGCTTTTGACCTTTGAAAGCATGGCCAAAATATTTGTTGGAAGAGATAGCATAAAATGACGTTGATTTTGTTGGGTAGAGAAAGAAACTGAACTAGGAATATATTACGGCTTGAAAATATTTAAACAGGGAGAAAAACTAACAAAAGTCAGACCACTTTGCAAATTCCAATGAAAAACATATAGTAAATCTCGCTGACTACCTCCGTGCTCATTGCAACTTGTCTCTTTTTACTTTATGTGCTCTTACAAACCTGCCTTTTTTCCAGGAAAACTTTAAGCCTTTAAAAATTCATAATAGCAACTGATATTTACTGAGTCTATACTTTTTGTCAGGCACAGCTCTAAGCACTTAATGTAGATTAATTCATTTAATCCTCACAAGAATCCCATGAATTAGATACTACTATTATCCCCAATTTAGAGATGAAAAAACTGAGGCACAGAGAAGTTAAGAAATTCAAGTAGTTTACCTAGCTAGTAAATAGTGGAGTCAAGATTCAAACTCAGGCCCTCTGGCTCCAGAACACCAACCCACACCACTGCTCTACAAAATTGGTTTCAATACAACAAAATTTACCAGGACTAAGGCTTTCTTCAAATCAGCACTGTGTCATGTCACGATCTTTCACTGCATATTCTGATTAGAAAGTGTAGTGACTAATTTAAGTTTCCTAACAGTAGCAATGGAGAATCCATTTCAGCAGTCACTACTCAGAAGTGACATCTTGCAGGAATGTCAAAGCTGTTTAAAAATAAAGCATGCCACTAAAACACAAACAGTGGTAGAGGATTACAGGTGACTTTACTCCTCTTTTTTTGGTTACACAGTATATATATCCAAATATATTTCTCTCTTTATATATATATATTTCTAAATACATATAGAGAGAAATATATTTCTATACATATAGAGAGAGAAATACATTTCTGTATTCTAATTTTTGTAAAAGTGGACATGGATTACTTGCACAATTTTTTAAAAAAAGGTTTTTTGAGCATGCCCTCACCATTATTAGCACTAATATATATTAAACTTGCACTAAAGTTATTAGGTATGTTTGTTCTTGCTCTATTTAAAGAGAAAAAAATTCAAGGTGGAGTAAGCTTTATGGTAATAATGAAAGAATAATATAGGCAAACCTTTTACATACATAATTTTTATTCTTCAGGAAATTCCTATTTACAGATGAGATTGAGGCTTGGAATGAATAATAAAGTTAATTAGTAGAACAGCCAGCAGATACTGGAGCCCAGATTCTAACCTGTCTTTACCACTCCAAAGTCTATGCTCTTTCTACTATACAATGCAGCCTCTCCAAGTGCCAAAATATCTGACTGTCTTTTGTTACTAAACACACTGAAGAGATCATTCTAAAATTCAGATATTCTTAAATAGGAAATACTGAACATAAATTATTTAAGTTCAGTCAGGGTTATTATTTTGAACATCCATTAACATAGAGCTGTTTCCATCTAATCAAAAGAGCTGGGGTGCTGCAATTTTAAAATTAGTTGGTCTGCTTTCTGATTTTCTTCTTGTCCTTACTTGTCCATGTGTCTGCCTCTAATAGGAGCACTCTGCCCGCTCACATTTTGCTGCTTCTAACAGACTGTGGAGTTAGATGCCAGTTTACTAAGCCTGTTAGGAGTATGTCTAAAAGAAGGTAAATAAACTGAGTAAGGACTTGAGAAAAACATATGGATTTTGTGTCTTATAATTTGGGAGCTCAGGTAATTCTTAAATTTATTTCCCAGTTATGAGTAAATTGAGGTTGGTGGATAAGTGACCAGTAGGCAAGATAGCTATCAGTATTTAAACACTACAAGAATAACAGAACGTATACTTGTACTATAATAAATCACTTTATTGCACTATAAAAAAAAATTTAGGCTTTGAAAGGGACTTTCATAATAATCTAGTACAATCTCCCATACAACGAGAAACTGCTTAAGCAACCCTAATGACCCGGAGTTCACTGCCTCTTGATACAATCTGTTCACTGTTGACAAGTGCTATACCTTCTCTCATTTAGAACCAATTTTGACCGCAAATAACAGAGAACTAGTATACTTCCTATGGAGTTTCTCCAATGTTTCCAAAGTCTTCTATTTTCTGAACAAAAGTGTCCCAGCCCCCTCAATCTCATCACAGTTGTCCTTTTATATAATCACAAAATTGATTAAAAGCAATTCTCTTGTTCTTCAAGATATACCTGATAATGAAATTAGTTTTTGTATATTAATGTTTTGTAGGTTAACGGATCTAGTTTATCCATCCACGTTGGTCGTATACAACTGGAATGCTAGGAAAGGCTTATGGACCTAGCTCAAATTCAAATGCAACAGCAATAAATTTTTGAGTTCCCCCTTCTTTTTCCCCTCCCCAAAACAATACCACAAAACAGAATCTTAAAAGATACCCTTACCCATAGTCTTATATGTTGCTAACTTTTCATTTTCTTACTCTCAGGCTTTGGTCTACCTTCACATCACTTGAACCCTGTGAATGATCTTAAAACATCGAAAATTCTTTAAGCTGCTCTCACAGTCATGAATTGGCCCATGACAGGCCCAGCTCTAAGGACTTAAAATTCTGACTTTTTTAATCTCTTGCACTAACTGGATAACTTCCTATCTGGAGTTTTTGGTTTTCCAGAAAATTTTGTATACATTATATATAAAATGTATTTTATATATATGTATGTTTTATATACATAATGTATTATATATCTACATGCACACACACACATATACATGTATCTTCCCCAATTCTGTGTTATCTATGTGTAACTTGCACAGTCATGTTAATTTCCTTTCTTTCTATATGTCACCTTTACCATATTCATCTTGACTCAGGAAAATTACAATCTACCCTTGGAATCAATTCATTGCTATCTACTCTCTTAGCAAGAAGAAGTCCCACTCTAGGCATCCTGCCCAAAGCTTTCCCCATTGTGTCTGGTAGTGATTAATCTCAAGGATCTCAAGAAGCAAAGCATCATTAACAAAAATGACTATATGCCAAAGTATGGTTATAAAACATGTGACATAGCATAACCTGTTCTATTCCATTAATCACGACTCAGCCCCTAGATAGCGGCCTTCATTTTGATTTTAACGAGAGACACAATCAGTGGTATCATAGAGATATATATCTTACACAGCCTACTCTGAAGCAAGTTTCAAATAAAATCCCTCTACTAATAAAATGAAGATTATGATATCTTTAAATTTCTTGTATAACTCATTTTATTCACCTGTTACTATTATTCCAAATTTTCCACAATGAAAGTATGGAAAGATAAAGATGGCTAGAGAAGTAAAAGTCATCAGAAATTTTTGCTAAGTCCTAAGGCAAATAATCAGCCAATTAAAGTAAAATTCTCACTACAGAATGAGATTATCCATATATATCTAAAGGATCTTTCTGGTTTACTGACTTTACTAATGAAGAGAACAAGCCATTCTTTGAAATGCCTTAAGCCAGTTCTAAATATCAAGAATGAAGTGAAATAATAACTAAGATTTGTTTAAACAGTAGAGTCCCTAAACAGCAATACAAATAGAACAAAGTCCATCCCATTCAGTCGTACTGAGAGGTTCAGAAGAACCATGCCAATGCAACAGAAGCTTAGCTCACAAACGAGGGTAACAATATCCATATCACCTGGTGAGGTCAGCAACGTGCTATAAATTGTACATGAGTATTGAATTCAGCAGCACTAAGCACTTACTTTATTCACAAGTCCTTATTAAGAGTAATAATCTAATGTCAAGGTTAAAACCTATTATAATATCACCAAATCTTCCATGCAGCTCTGGAAAAAACTTAACTCACGTGTGCAACCCCATTCCTCCTGAACAGGGCAAATATTTATAAGGACAAAAGTCGCAAGGAATAGTAGTAGGCTCCCATAATTATTAAATTAGCCTAACGCCTTGCTGTTTATTTCTTAGTATTATAAAAATAGAAACATGTTCATAGTAAAAAATGCAATCCACCAGAAAGAGTATACAGAAAAAATATGTCTTCTTCCTACTCCAGACTTCTAGTCTCATTCCCCAGGAGTACCTGTTAATAGCTCCTTATACATGTTTGAAGTAATTTTGCAAGTACATATATATAAATGTATGCTTTTAAAAACACAAATTAAAACATGCCATACCCAACAATTCTATATTGTTATTCTCAGTTAACAATGCATTTTAGAGATTTTTCTGTGTCTCCACCTATGGATCTGCTTCATTCTTTTTAAGAGCTGCAAAGTACTACGTTGTATGAAGGCATTTATTTACCAGACTTCTGTTGAGGGATGTTTAGGTTACTTCTAGGTTTGTTTTTTTTTTATTTCAAATAATATGGTGATAAATATCTTTATATACAAATTTTTGTGTGCAAGCAGAAGTCTATCTGAAAGATGAATTCCTAGAAGTATTGCCTGATTTTAGAGTTGAACAAATTCTAAACAAGAAGCCAGTGTATCTACAAAGGAGACCAAGAAAAACTACAAGTTTAATGCTTAGTGATTAAAAAGTGCCAAACATTATCACAAAGTTAGGAGTTAAGGTTTTGAAAATTAAACTCCTAAGCTAGGAAAGGAAAAATAGAAAAAAAGAGAAACTTCAAGCTTGGGACAGAAAGATAAAAGCCCTGGAGAAGTAATCATCTAAGAGATTTTTAAAAAGAAAAAAAGAAAAGAGCATTAATAAGGCAGGATAAAGAAAAAAAACCCCCATTTTGGGGCCTCTTTTTTTGCTTTAAACTAAGGCATAAAATAAAATTGGCCAGATTTGGGACATACACTATTATAGAGCCAAACTTGGACGTGAGATGATTTAAATGACAATTTCAGGCTCCATTCCTACAGGGTATCCACAGGTTTATATATTTTACCAGGCTGTAAAGTGTTGAAAGGAGATCTCCCAAAAAAAGACAGCAGAGCAGTAATCTTCCAGGAATAATACACCTTGTCAATCTCTTTAATTTCTGATCACTTTTACAGGGAAATAGTAACAAACTGCCTCATATATACAGAACAAACTTCTCTTTGGAAGGTTCAGATTAAAGCATCATTTACAGAATGCAGCCTATATTTTTCAATCACTGTCTTACAATCTCCTAGACCAATCCAGGGCTGTTCTATTTCTCACCTAACGTAAAACACTGTCAACAACTTACCTTTCCCAAAGTGCTAGGATTTGAATGCCACAATACAAATTGATGCATGTTTTTGTCCATTAACGGTCCGTGGATTTCTTTAAATGAAGTCCATGTTAGAATCCATAGATATCAGTGTTCTGCAAAACTGAAAACCTCAAGAATGTCAATGCACGTACCTAAGTTACCACTTGTATACTATTTATTATGAATGAGAGTTATAATGTTATTATTATGAATATAGACATTTGATGTGCAAAATTAGTGGACATACATTGAACAGCAGATTGAGGCAGCAAAATTGGACTTTATTTTTAAGTAAGACATTAATATTAACATAAATCTAGCGGACCTCAAAACATTACTTTGTACCATATTTGTATGTATCCTAAAGATGGCAGCATAGTAAGAGCATACAAAGATGGGGATGATCTGGATACCACATTTTCCAGAAATCGGGAAAATAAGTTTTAAAGGCAGGCAAACTTTTTAAATTTAAATGACTGCAATAACGTATTTATATGTCTATTTTTTTAAAACCTATTTTTAAGAACATCTTAGATTTGTAAATCTAAAAATGCTTACTAGTTTCTTTTTTGTAAAAACAAAACAAGCCATTAATTCAGGTTTTCCTACTTCATTACATCCACTCTAATAAGATTCTAGAACCTCTTAGGAGCTACTATCTCAGATAGCACAAAGCCCATACACACCATCGCCTCACTGGGACTGCATCTAGATAGTGATTCACGCCCAGATCCAATTACACAGCCTGCATTACACAGTCGTCTGCACTTTTTTCCATTTGACAACCAAAAACAATCAAGTTATAGTACTTGTTCTTTAGGTCTGTGCCCCCTCGTCATCACATTTAAGACACCTAAACAAATACTTTACAAAGGAAACAATTTAATCTTCAGGGATTCATTCTTTTGGAGGCCTCCTACAACTGTCTGGAAGGAGTTAACCTTATGTGAACTCACCAGGTGAAACCTCTGACTGGATTTTTATAAATTACTATTTTCATTTTGTTATGAAATAATTCTCATTTACATCTCAAAGGTAAGAAGTACTCCAACATGAGAAAGAAAACATTAAAAAAAAAAAAAAAAAGGAAAGTAAGTTCATGTTGCAGAAAAGAAAGGACTGAGAACACTAATTAGAAGCTCAGGGCTACAACTGCAACTTGTCATTTGATGGCCAACTCCTCCCCGATATCATTCACCTGGAAGTTCTTCCCAGAAAAGCAAAGGAACCTGAAAGAAGCCAAATTAATCGCCTTATCCTCTCTACCCACACCAGACAAAAATATTAATACACATTTCTAAATTTCAATATGAACAAAATAACAACAGCAATGTCCTGAATCTCTACTGCACTGGCATCCTCGTAAACCACTGGTTAGCAAACTAAGCCGGAGTCACTTCGACATTCAGAGGTAGGGATACTGAAGTTCCCCCGCTGAGCCAGAATCAAGTTCGTGCGTTCATTCATTCATTCATTCGACAGCATCTAAAGAATGCCTAATAGTAGCAATGCACTGTCCTGGGTTAAGAGATGAAAAGACGCAGCCCCTGTCCCCTACTAGCAGCACAGGGGTGTGGGTCAGGGAAGTGGAAAATGATCTCTAGGTGAGCTCATCTCAGTGCCCAGGCTCCGTCCCTCTACCCCCGAGCGCCAATGCTCCGGAGCCTATGACCCCCAGACACGACCGACTCAGAAGACTCAGCCCGTCTGTACTTCCACGACAACCTGGCCCTCACGACACCGTCCCAAAGTTCCTCGTATCCCAATCTCCCCAAGCAGTCCCACGCCACGGAGCCTTTCCTCCAGCCACCTAATGCGAGATTCATCTCTCCCCGCCGGAGCTTGGGGCCCCGAGCAAACTGGGCCACCGACCCTGACGTCCACCCTTGCCCCAGCTCAGGTTCGGCCCGCAGGTTACCTGCCGGAGATCCAATGTGCCAGGATGACCACACAAGCTCCGCCCCGCCCATCGCGACCCCCTCCCCAACCAGGTCCCGCCTCCAGGGCGTGACTTCCTGGACGTCACTTCCGGCCGGAGAGCCTCTGGGCCCTGCAGTCCCGGTAAGCTCCTAGCTGCTGGTTTGAAGTCACTTCCGACCTGGTTCTCGGCTCCCTCGGGGATCCGGGTGCTCTGCAGATCTTGTTTACCCGGTTCTATTTCGCCTGCCATCCTAAACTGCGGCTGTGTAATCCAGCACGGAGAAGTGCGTTTTTTGTTTCTCAAACTTCTTGGCCAGCTTCTGCAGCCTTCCGTGCTGCGGTCACTTCCCTCTGCGCCTCTGTACCTGGACCTCAGCACTTCTCCCAAGTCGCCCGACCCCTCGGGGAAATCACAAGAGTGTTCTGCTTTTCTTCTCATTTCTCTGCCCAGTAGAAAGCTTGGGAGTGCGGGCTCTGAGGTTTCGAGTGCTGCTTCTCTTGTAACGGCGTTACCTAGGCGAGTTACTTAACCTCTCCGTACCCGTTTCCTCAAGTGTGAACTGGAGCTAATACTGGTACCTAGAACATAGAGTTGTTGTATTACTTGTGAGACCCCCTCCCCAACCAATGGAAAGCTCTGGCACAATGAAGGCTCTCAATGAGTATTGACTATTACCAGCGCTGTCTTGTTCCCTGTTGGAACATGTAAGTGGTAAGGGAGGCTGGAAACCAGTTTTCCTGTTATCCTTTGTATCCTCAGGTTTTAATTAAGAGGTTAATTAATGATGCTTGGTACCTTCCCTCTCTGAACTGTGAACCCCTCCAGATAAAGATACAGGAACCGACTTCAACCCTTCTTGACATCACCTGCTTGGTTTTGTGCTAGATACTGGTGGAAAGACCAATAAAACCCAGGCCCTGCCTTCAAAGACATGGAGATAGTAATTATAGAAGGAAGAAGGTCAACCCTGGAAAAAACGGGACCAGCTAGCTGAGGATTTATCCATAGAACAAAAAATTCACAGAAAGCTAGAACTGAAAAGAACTTTACAGATAGTCACTTAGTTTACCTCTTTTTTTTTTTTCTAAAGATTTTTTATTTTTCCTTTTTCTCCCCAAAGCCCCACGGTACATAGTTGTATATTTCGTTGTGGGTCCTTCTAGTTGTGGTATGTGGGACGCTGCCTCAGCATTGATGAGCAGTGCCATGTCCACACCCAGGAGCGTGCAAACTTAACCACTCGGCCACGGGGCCAGCCCCAGTTTACCTCTTGATGTTACAAGTAAGGAAAATTGGATCCAGAGAAGCCACGGACCAAAAGTCATGCTAAAATTAGCTGCAGCGCTAGGACCAGAAGTGGAGTCCCAAAATCCTCACCGCTTCCCTCATTCCCCAAATCTGCCTCAAAGTGTTAATAAGGTAAAAGCGAATTCACTTTCAAAACCTTCGCTCTCAAGTGAAAAGGACTAGGAAAATCCCAGTCCAGAGAGACAAGAGCAATGTAACCTAGCAGATGCCATACAATTCTGATGGTCATTTGAATGATCTGTTCTGGCCACTGCTCAGTTCATTTCAAACTCAGTAGCCTCCTCTCCCCTGGCAAACTTCTTACATTTACTCAGAAATGAAGGGTTAAGTATCAGCTCCTGTGAGCTCTACCTTCAGTTTGAACTGTCTGACAGCAATAAGTAACTGATCCACCCAGTTCCCTAAGGTAAAAGTAAAGGCTGTGAATGCACCGGCAACAATGTGGCACAATTTTATTTGGACTTCTCTATTGGAAGCAATTTCTCTTAAATATTCAACTTTGATTTTAGGAATATGACAAAACTAACATAGATATTATTATTGAAATGTTGGTAATGAGCCTGTGTTCCAAATAACCAGTTAATCCCATAGACCCATAGAATAATATAGTTGGGGTAGGTGAAATTTAAGATTTCTCCCACCACTGTCATGAAAAATGGTCAATGATATTTTTAATGAATCTGTGGACCATAGGAATTGAATAATGTGCTGGAAGTCACAAAGTTAGCCAGTGGCAGTAATTTTAGAATATAAGCCTCCTAACTCCATTTATCCATTTATTCATTCAGGCATTAGGGATACAAAGATGAATAAAATAATCTCCTGCCTTCAAGGAGCTTCCTATCTGGTGAGGGAGGCAGACCTTTTAAAGAAAAATAATTCAATGTTAATGTTAGCATAGATCCATCTAGTTTCTTCATTCAACTAGTGCATGTTTCCCCCTTTGCTTCCAATATACCATAACTTGATAAAAATAAATACAAAATATGATGTTTTAGGCAAACTTTAAATGATTTGAACCACTTTTTTAAGAGTTTCAAACAATCATAATTTACACAAGGCTTAGAGTCAGCTTGTTTGGGTTCTATGCCTAGCTCTGCTATTAACTAGCCATACGACCTTAAATCCCTTCACCTCTCGGCCTCATTTTCCTCTCGAAGGTGCTCCCTGGTGTAAACCTTGTCTTCTCCAGTCTAATAGGAAAAAATGGATGATACTTCCCACTGTGATACTTCCTTCCTTCCTTTTTTTCCTTCTTTCTTTCTTTCCTTTGTCTTCCTCAGTCCTTTCCCCACTTCCTCTTTCTCTCTTGTTAGTTTTTCTGACCAAAGACATCATTGCACTGCCTATCTGAACAACCACTCACATGGTTAACAACTGACTATCCCAAGACTCTGGAAGACGACAGGTCTAAAATATTTGTTGAATGAACGAAAGAATGAATGGATCCCACACTTAGTTCTGGGCCCTTCTCTCCCCTACTATTACTGCCCCTTTCTCCTATTAAAATACTTCTTCTTTTGAAAGCTGTGGTGGTGAGAAGAGGAAGAAAAGATTAGACAGTAGATAGCAGTTGGGTTGGAAGGAGAATGCAAGTTGGATTGGGAGGAGAATGCAAAGGCATTGCATTGCATCTCAAAGCAAACATCAGTGCACTGTGGTATTTATGGATGAAATAATATAATGTCTGAGACATTTTAAAATAGTATGAGAGGTTTCAGATGATAAAGATTGGCCATATATTGATATTGTTGAAGGTGGATATATTGGGTTTCATTACATTCTTTCTATTTTTTGTGTATGCTTGAAAATTTCCACAATACAAAGTTAAAAATAAGAGAGAGGATGAGTGCATTGCCCTTCCTCTATACAAGACCCAGTTCAGACTATCCCACTGAATCTCAGTTAGGATGCTTTTGCCTGATGTTGCAGAAAAATTGTCACAGACTAGGTTTTTCAGAAGTAGACACTCATATGGAGATGGGGAGAAAGATTCTTATGAGGAATGGATAGGAAGCAGGATTGGTCAGAGGAAGAAATTGAACTGCTATGC
Organism: Equus quagga; assembly: GCF_021613505.1. Taxonomy (NCBI): domain Eukaryota; kingdom Metazoa; phylum Chordata; class Mammalia; order Perissodactyla; family Equidae; genus Equus; species Equus quagga. The sequence continues at coordinate 36,563,833 of NC_060270.1, forward strand.
AGGTCCAAGGAATCCTCAGCAAACTGGAGAGGAAGCTCTGAAATGGGTATTGCCCTTCCAAGTATCCTGAGTCAGGCTGAAATGGTCAGCCCTTTATACGGGATACTGTCTGCCCCAGGAAGGGTGCCATCTCAAGCAAGAAGGCTCTCTACAGCTGAGGCAGATCCTGAAGAAGCTGACAGCTGGGGCTGCCTGCTAACCACACTCCTCTGAGCTGCACAGCAAGTCTTCTCTTAGAGAGGAATCTGGACAGCACATCTTTACATCTTTCACAAAATGCAACACAAACTGGCTTAAACAATAGAATGTATTGACTTCTGTAACTGGACTGTTATGACAGACATCAGGGTTGTTTGCTCCAGCAACTCAATGGTATCAGCTGGGACCCATATTTCTTTCCCTCTCTCTGACTTCAGTAGCATCTGCTTCAGCTTATGGCCAGCTTCCCTGGAGGAGGCAAAATGGCTACAGCAGTTCATCTACACATCTACTCGCTGTGCACTCTCTCAGGGGGGATGGACACACCTTCAGTAATTCCAAGGTGATTCTCAGGCTAGAAAAGAAAAAAATATACATTAAGTTCTGGGCTGGACACTTTACTCTCTACAATTTTTATCTTTTCAACTTTAGCATGTGGCTTTACATTAGTCACCATTAAATGTCGTGCTGTCAACAACTCACCTTTGAATTCTGTATCAGTTAGAACAGGCAGGGTAATACTGCAAGAAATAAACAACCCCCAAACCTGAATGTCTTAAAACAACTCGGGTTAATTTCTTACTCGTGCTACACGATTGCTCTGGATCTGCAAAGGGACTCTGCTCATGGTTTCATTCAGAAACCCAGGCTGATTGAGCAACCACTGCCATGAACATTGCCAGTAGCCAAGCCAGAGGAAAGAAGAATGCTGGCGAAGCACACGTTAACTTAATGCTTCCACCACTTCCGCTCACTTGGCCGCAGCAATGTCATGTGACCTCACTTCAAGTGGGCAGGGAAGTGCAGTCCTACCATGGGTAAGAAGGTGAGAAAATTAGAATATTTGTGAACAGCACCAATGACTATGACAAAGCCAGCTCTCTATTTTAGGTCTTGCTGACACAGACTCATCTAGAATTCAGCTGTACCAACCTATGAATAAAGTACAAAGCAGCAGGAGAATTCCTCAACGGTTCTTCTCACTTACTTCTATTATAACGTGAGCAATTATATTATATGTATAAATGAAAATGTTCTGACATTATTAGTTGCTCAGCTTGAAAAATAATATAGTTCAAGGCAGAATCAAATTAAGGACAGTTCAGTGACAGTTTGATGTTCAGACACAATTCAATTTGATTCATCTAAAAGGAACATAATACTAAATAATGGCTCAGAAGCTTCCCTCATGAGAGTTTTTTAACCAAAGAGGTGCATTAAAGTTCCCTGGGGAGCTTTTTTAAACTGCTGAGTCCACCCAGAATCATCTCCCAGAGTGAGTGCCAGAGATGTATATTTTCAAAACGTATGCTTCTCCCTACCCCCACCCCCACCCCCAGTTAAGATCTCCTGTCCCATAATACCATGGAGCAAGCAACATGAGGGCAAGAACCATGTCTGGTTTTGCTCACATTGCATTAGCAGTACCTAGCACATATAACTGCTCAATAAAAATATGATTGGTCAAATATTTATTCATAAAACGTAGTTATCAAATAATGCACATCACATCCACAAGGATTCCATTATCTAACCTTGTTAAATCTCTCTGGGAATCTCAATACATTTCTCTGACCTTCCAATGTCTTAATCCTCTCAAAAACTAAATAGGAATTAATTTGGCATATCTTGTTCTTAGTAAACACAGTATATCTTTGATGGTCACAACTTCCTTTTCACAAACCATCTCCTGAATGAATTATTCTAAAATTTCATAACTTATTGATTTAAGACTCAGCAGTCTACACATCTTTTATCTTCTTCTTGCCTCTCCAAAAATAGAAACCGTTGCCCATCCTTAATCTTCTGGCCCATCCCTTTACCTTGGGATTTCTCAAAGCTATAATCATGTCAGCACAATCTCCAGGCTTAAAATCAAGGCACTTTGATGGGAAAAACTGGAAATAAATAAGAGTTGCTAGAACACTTGATGATGCTATTAATGGAGATATGAGTTATGCCAACCTGTTTTACTTTGATCTTAACAATGCATATTAATTTGAATTAATTTGAATCCTGTTTGCTATTCAAAGTAGATGGAAATATAGTCCTAGAGAAAAGATGCAATTCAATTTGATTCATCTCAAAGGAACATAATACTAATAATGGCAAATAATATGACTATGTTTACCGAATGCTTTCCATAAGCCATGCAGATTCTAAACGTGTATTCACTCAAAAGGGAGAAGACCACGCTTGGTGACAAAGAAAGATACAGTGTAACTCATATTTAAGAATAACTAGCCTAATAATAAAAAAAAATGGACAAATATTGGCAAGGATTTGGAGAAATTAGAAACCTCATACATTGCTGTATGCATTGTATACCAAATAGTGCCAAACAGTTTGGTAGTTCCTCAAAAAGCTAAACACAGAGTTACCATATGACCAAGCAATACTACTCCTAGGTATATACCCAAAGGAATTAAAAACATAGTTTGCATAAAAACTTGTACACAAAATGTTCATAGCAGCATTATTCATAATAGCCAAAAAGTGGAAATGACCCAAATATCCATCAGCTGATGAATGGATAAACAAAATGTGGTATATACATACAATGAACTATTATTCAGCCATAAAAAGGAATGAAGCGTTGGTACACGCTACAATATAGATGAATCTTAAAAATGTTATGCAAAGGGAAAGAAACTAGACACAAAAGGCCACATATTGTGTGAATCCATTTATTTGAAATGTCCAGAATAGGCAAATCCATAGAGACAGATCAGCGTCTCTGTTAGAGTAGATTAGTGGTTGCTAGGAGATAAGGAGAAAGGGGAATGAAAAGTGACTGCTTAAGGGGTACAAGGTTTCTTTTGGGGTGATTAAAATGTTCTGGAATTTGAGAGTGGTGATGGTGTACAACCTTGTGAATACAGTAAAAATCTCTGAATTGTACACTTTAAAAGGGTGAGTTGTATGGTAAGTTGTATCTTAATAAAAAAATTAATTATCCTTTAAAAAAAGAGAACATCACTTGAAATTTAAAAGCAAAATATGTCTTTATGGATAAGAAAGAGAGCCCATATGAGTCAAGGAAATATAAATATGACCTGATTGATGACAGGTGCAGAATACAGAGAATAGAAGCTAATTAAAGGGGCCATTGACAAATATGAAGAGTGTCTAGCACAACCAACGTAATGAGGAACTAGAAATACCTTATCATATGAGAAATGGTGGTACCTGAGAAAGAGCCTGAAGGAGAGGCTTAGGACAGACTTGTTAGCATCTTTAAATATTTGATGAAAGACCATTCTATTAAAGGGAGACAATGTATAATAAAAGTAGAATCAAGGGGTAATTACTCCTGAGAACAAAAGTAGAACCACAGAGTGTCGAGTTCTAGAGAACAGGGCAAGTTTTTTTAGCAAGTAGAACTATCTGCCACGCAGAGTTCTGAGCTCCTTATCCTTGAAAGCATTCAAAGAGAGATGGGTAATCTTGTTATTGAGGCATTCTTATGGTAGAAGGAATATTAGACTAAATAATCTAGGACATATCTCAAATTTACATGTAGCTTCTTTCTAAATAGTGCCAATTTGTCAGAAAAACTGAAAAGGATTATCATTAGCAAATGAAATATTTCTTCACTAAAATGATATGTGGGAAATTGGGAGAAAGATCTGGGAAAGTATAAAGGTGAGCTATAGCCTAAGTGTGCTCTCCACACAAAATGAAATTGGATGGTGGAAAATGCCAGAGATGTCATAAAAGTGCTTATGCTGTTGTGAAGGGATATTTCATGAATGACTTTCAATCCAGAAGTTGACAGAGATGACACATATAATGAAAAACTATTTGCAAACCTAAAGTGATGAGCAAAGCTTACTGAAAAGCTGAAAGGGTGAAACATGGGAGATAGCAATGAAGGGATTCTCAGTTCAATTTTTGGTTTCAGGGCCGGCCCGGTGGCACAGCGGTTAAGTTCACACGTTCTGCTTCGGCGGCCCGGGGTTCACTGGTTTGGATCCCAGGTGCAGACGTGGTACCACTTGGCAAGCCATGCTGTGGCAGGCGTCCCACATATAAAATAGAGGAACATGGGCATGGATGTTAGCTCAGGGCTAATCTTTCTCAAAAAAAAATTGGGGGTTGCATTCAGCCCAGATTTGGTTGTAGCATATGGGCATGATCTTTAAATATGCTCAATAATACATCATTCATCTCTGACATTTCATACCAGTGAAGATTATCAAGATGTGACTGAGTCAATTTGGCCACAGTTGGGTCCCCTTTAGGGATCTTGATGGCCTATCATCATCATTAAGATACTGGATGTGTGTGTATGTGTGTTGTCTCTCCAAGGCTCCACACTTGAGCAAGCCACTTGAAACTATAGAGATTGTCTTTACTGATACTATTGGTATAGTGAAGAAATTATTCGTATCTCGTCTCTTATTTCAAACACTTACGTGAGCAGGTTTCTCCCCAAATGTCAGCCACCTTCACTTGGCAGAGTGTTCTCATTGCCCATTTCTTCACTGCATTAGTGAGGACAGGTTAAATTTCTTTCTTTTCTCCTGTTGGAGAAATAGTCCACGTTGGTTCTAGTCAGCAGGGCAGTTCCCCTCTACAAAATCATTTGGGAAGTCAGGCTTCTTCTGGGTGTGGCTCTATCGTCCCCGGGACCTTGTGCCCATTTGTATCCCACAGTGAAAGGGGAAGGACACTGAAGAGGATGTGTCACAGATTTTATCACTCCAGCTGCTAAGCAATAGTTTTCATTTGTTCCAGAAAAACCTGATTAGTTTATCAGACAAGTCAGCTCTGATGACTTCCTGCCATCGTGGAATGAAGTTTCACAGCACATTGTCAAGTTTCGATAGTCATCTCTGTTCTCTGGTCTTACTGTGAGTACATATTTGGATGTCCTAGCACACAAAAGTTCTACAATTACATTCTTTTATTTTTGTTTTAAACTTTAATGAACTACTTCTTATCAACTGATCTATTTTCATGAGTGGCAACACGACAACAATGAAATGACATATTTAACAAGCAAAAGCAGTAACAAGCAAATGATGTGGAAGTGCCTTAGCCAAGAGGAATGGCATCCTGTTAAGTTGCATTTATTGAGACAAATTAAATGAGAAGACAACTTAAGAATATAACAGTTCGTCACAATGGTCAAGAGACTGTCAAGCAGTCAAATGGTCTGTAAGCAACAATGTGGTGGCACCTGCTAAGCAGGCTTGCCACATCTCCATAGATTTGGTCGATAAGAAGACCAAATAGAGTTAGACAGTTTATATTTACAGAGCAAAAGAAAGATCAGCATGGTACCAGTTCCCTGTGTCCCTAGTCTCACAGGATGACACCACCAGGAGGGGCTAGATGACAGATCACAGGAACTATTGGTCTCTCTGTTGGTGAGGATCAGGGCAGGGTCAGTGCTCACAGGAGACTGAGAGTGATTGCCTTCTTAAATTTTGCCCACTAGGTGCCTCGCTTGCTTACCTGCCATGTGGCAGGCCCATGTGGCATGGCAGCACTAGGTGCCATGCTTGGCCCTGCCATGAGGAGGAGCCAACTCTAAACTATCGTCAAGCAGTTTTATAGATTTACACAGAAGTTTGCAGCTGTACCTAAGATTGGGGCCGGGGCTCAAGGCAGAAAGTTCTGTGTTCAACTAAAACTAGGGAGATAGGTGAGAAATGACCTGTGGCTGACTCCTCCGCAGGAGAGATGAGAAACTGCCTCAAAACATCTTCACACCATGCTTATCTCCCCTTGCTCCAGGCGGAATTTCAGGTCATTCAGAGGTGTTAAGCCTTTCCTATATGGCCTTTGTGGAGATGTTCAAAGTTGCTAGGATGCCATGGAGCTGTTCCCCTAGAGACCAGTATCTGAAATAAGAAGACGAAGCTGAATGTATTGCTTCCTATAGTAAGGGTAAACTATGCTGGTCATGCATGGTCTCTCCAAGCAGAGCAGGCTGCCGATCTTACATTGAGATTTTGGGGCCGGTGGAGTTCACAAATTGGCAAATTTTCAGAGCCCTTAGAGATTGCTCTCACCTGTAAGAAGCTGGTGGTTGTTGATGGTGGGCACTCAGAGACATGTGCCCTGGGCTGTCTTTGGTTGGTGGGCTATCGCAATGACGGCTGTCCTTGATAGGTTGTCCTTGATGGATTTGGTAGGTTCTGACTGCTGTTTGTTTTCAGGGCTTCAAGGTACTTGGTACTTTCCTAGAAGTCGGAAGCTCTTTTTATTTCCACGATGTAAAAGACTATCTATGAAAAGTCTTTAATCACTGCTAAAATTTATTTAACATTAGTGAACAAAATCACTCCATTGTTTTTATCTTCTGAAAATTCCAGGCTGCCTTCTGACCCTTGATGGATGTGGAGACCACCAGAAACCAATAACACCTGGAAAAACCCTGTCCCAGCCTGAACTTTTAGAGGGAATGGGGCTGGGCCTTATTTATCTTTAGTCTCCTACCTATCCTACCATATAATAGGTACTCAATTCATGAATGAAACTTAGAAACTCAGAATCCTTAGGAATGGCAGAAGAAGAAAAAAATAGAAGGATTGGGCAGGCGAGACACTCATAGGTTTCACTAGGTACGTCTATTCTGTAAATATCTGGTTGATGTTAGTACCACAGCCATTCAGGTAAAATGCATGATGTCTGTATTTTATGTGTTCCAGGTGTGTGTCATATCACATAATTGTCAGGACCTAAGATGTCTGTCCCTGTTAAGAAGCATCATGAAGATGAAAACTGTAATGAGGACAGCCCCACCAACTTAGCGAACCTAGACCTTGTGCAGGGGAGCCAGCCCCCTGGGCCAGGCCGTTACAAACCTCGACTTGCTGGTAGTTCCACCCATTTTCCATCGTCCTCCCTGATCTACTTTGTGATGGGAGCCAATAAAGAGAAAGAGACCAACCACAAGGGTTTGAAGAGCGCGGGGCTAGGGTCCGGGGAAGGAGGAGGGCTGCGTCGGAGGATGGGCGGAGGTACCCGGGAGCCGTGGGGCAGGGGGAGGCGGCGCCGGGCTCGCATTGGCTCAGGGGGCGCCCTCCCTCGCGGCACCGGTCCAGCGCGCCGAGAAAAGGGATATCGCCCCGTGGCGGCAGCCGGGCGCGAATTCGGCGAGGAATCATGGCTGAGTATACGCGGCTGCAGAACCGCCTGGCGATGATCCGCCTCCGAAACCCCCCGGTCAACGCGATCAGGTAACGGGCTCGGTGGCCTCCAGCCCGGGGACGGCAGAGTCTTATCCACCTGCTGCCGTGGAGGCTTTGACTCCCCAGCCCCCTGCTTTAAATGGAGAGGGCACTAACGCGGGTTGAACAACGGCGTATACCAGGGCCTTTTACGGTGGCTGGTTTGGTAATGTTCTCAGAGAACTCTCATTCCCGCTTCACTGGTAAGAAACCGAGGCTGAGAGGCAGACAGAGGGCTACGAAGTGAGGGTGCTGGGCTTGGACCGGGTCTGACCGTGCCTTCCAACTTTGACTTCCCACGCGTACTTTATGTTCCAAGGGTCTTAGTGCAATGGCTGTCTGGACCTTGATCCCTCACTTGCCAACTTGGAGTCCAGGCCACCCTTGCAATGTGTAACTAAAAGCTTTAGGAATCGGACAATAAAGTGACTTCAAGTTCTTAAAAATAAATTAAAGTCCCCATTAATGCCAACACAGTGAGTAAAGGAGAACTGTGTCCTGGCCCAGAAATGCAAAGTTGTGTCTCCTGGTCTGTTCTAAACCTCAGGGCCTTAGTGCTTCAGTGGAAGATCCGTGTCAGAGTAAGTCTATTGAATAGCTTTTTCTGAAAAACTGCTGTGCATTTTATCTTCTGTTTTATCGTAGAGTACCTTCCTTGTTAAATTCTCCAACCCAGATTTGTGAAATGCACTTACAGCATTACTTTTAAAAGTGAGATTAATGCTGCTTTTTTGAAAATTAATGAAGTTATTACATAGGTTTGGTTCTTCTGTATCTCCAAAAAAAGTATGGTGATACATCAGCCTAGGAGAGAGCCACCCCTCCGTAGGGAGTAGGATTAGCAGAAATTATAATTTACAAAGAATATGTAAAGTACAGAGAGAAAGACCTTTGGTCAAAATTCTTATTGCCTGCTGCTGGAGTGAAAAGAGATTGGAATGAGGAGACCTTCTAATTTTAACTAATTTTTGTCGTACTGTCATCAGATTTGATCATATCATTAGTATTAATATAATTCTTATTTTTGATATGAATTATTACATTTAATAATACAAAAATATGCAGGAGTAAAATCACACAAGGATGATATACTTGCCTACTTGCCATTCTCAGAAAAAAGCAAAATATCTATTATTTTGGTTTTGCCAAAGAAAAACATAAGTAATATGATTACATGTCAATTTTAGACTTGTCTGTATTCTAATTAGAATTGCTAGATATTAGGACTCTGCCTCAGCCTCTGCTCACAATGGGAAACCGTGCCCATCAAGCCTTGGGGGGAAAAAAGGTCCACAGTCTAATACCCATAACTAGGAATATTTTTCTCATGAATATTTTAAATGTTTCTGGTTTTTAACCTGCCCCCCTCCTCCCTGGAGAAATGTTAGTATCTACCTGATAAAGTTGTTGCAAGGTTTAAATGTGTTGGAGGGGAATGGGCGAAATGGCTGAAGGGGGTCAGCTGTATGGTGATGGATGGGAACTAGGCTTGTGGTGGTGAGCACTTTGCAGTGTATACAGATGTCGAATTATGAAGCTGTACACCTGAAACTTATACGGTAAAAATAAATAAATGAATGAATAAATAAATGTGTTGGAGGTTATAAACAGGCATTTAACAGGTGTTAGCTATCGTGATTTTTATTAGTCAGAGGCCTGTTATAAGCCCCTACCCGTAGGCCCTGCTGCTCAGGATTCATTTCAGCTTCATTAAGGTTTTCTCCACTTAGAAATAAATACTTTACTGCCCTTTTCCATCTGTCTTCTTCTGAACTTACATTTTAGGTAGAGGTATACATGCCAGCATGTTATCAAGTTTAACAGGTTCCCTTTTTTTATGCTTTATATTTTTCTTTACTTTTTCTTCCTTTTCTCCTTCCTATTTCTAATTTTATGTGGGAAATTATCTCTTCCTAGCTCACTGAGAGATTCTTATTTGGATACGTTTTGGCCCAAATAGTTTAAATCCTTCTTTGCTAGTTTAGCCAGCCATGTTTCCTTACATTCCGATGAATGCCAACCCTCTGTGAGTATAGACCATGCCTGATTACTAAGCCTGTCTCTCAGAACAATGGCTTTCACACTTTTTTTTTCCATAATCCACACAAAAGTCCCATGTTTTACATAGCAACCTAAGACACACACATACAAATATATAACTGAAACAAAGTTTTGCCAGACAAAACTTATCATATATGTTATGTAGTTTAATATATTCTGTTTTCTCTTCTGTTTTTCTTCTATTTTAAAAAAATGCTGGTCACAGCCACAAAGTTGATTTGACGACCTTTGGTTTAAAAAAAGCCCTAAAAATAACAGACTTCCTACAATCACAAAAGCAAAAGAGTTTTGGTCAGCACTCATGGAATGTTATCTACTCCAGACTCGACTTCTCCGTACCTGCAATATTAAGGGGAGAAAATAATTTCTTGACCCCTGTGACCTTGACGTTTCTCCTAGGCTGTGGTCCCTTTCAGCCGGCGTGAATCTAGTAAAGCTGTATCTGTTACAGCCATCTTCATTTTTCTTTATTTCTCGTGTTTGATTTTGCAAAATTAAAAGAACATAAGAAATGAAAGAGTAGGGGTTGGTTGAAATGGGAAAAGCCAGCCTGTTTTTTTCAGGGGCACTGTTTGAGTTCATTTTGGCTAATTTTGCAGCCATCATTTACCCAGAAGGAAATATGTGCCTTTTGTTGTTTTTTTGTTTTGTTTTGTTTTTCTTTTTTTTGTTTTTGTTTTTGTTTTTTTCCTCCCCAAAGCCCCAGTACATGGTTGTATACCCTGTGTAAGTTGTTCTGGTTCTTGGATGTGAGCTGCTGCCACAGCATGGCAACTGATGGACAGTGGTGTGGTTCTGCGACTGAGAAGCGAACCAGGCCGCTGGAGCAGTGAGCACTGACCTTTAACCACCAGGCCATCAGGGCTGGCTCAAATATGTGCCTTTTGGACTTCTCAGTATTGTGGGTGGTTCACAATCTGTTTTTCATTAACGAATTTGGTTTCTAACCAATCAAAGGCAAGAGGTTTTGTTTGATTTCCTCTAGGTTAAATGGTGAAAAGTAATTAGGTGAAGGGGAATTATCATATACAAGGGCCACTATCTCCTTTATTCCCTGAGGGTTTAACTCACAGTTGCTGGTCTGAACAATATGGCTTTTATAGAAGTTTGCTGTTGTTTTCAGATTTTTTTTTTCACTGTATACTAAAGAACAGACGTTTTACCCAAAATACTGAGAATTCTAAGGCAAAACTGATTGAACTCTCGTTCTATCATTTTTCTTTAAGCAATTTCTCACCGCTTTTCCTAGGTTCTCCTCTTTCACCGTCCTTCAGCACTTATTGAACCCCTGCTTCTTGACAAATTCTCTTCTCTTGGTCTTTGTGATTTGGGTTCCATTGGAGCTGAATCACTCTACTGAGCCTCTCCCATTTCCTAAATGAGGGTGTATCCAGAGCATCTACCCTCAGTGCTCTTTTCTTTGGCAGACTCATTCAATCTTGGCTTTAACTATCTCCTCTGTGGATGACTCCCTTATCTACTGAAACTTGGCAAAATCTACTACATGCCCTTTCTCACCCAGACCTTGCCTTCACCTCCCAAATTAGTTAGGACTAGCTTTATATGCCAGTGACAGAACACTCAAAATAATAGTAGATTAAACAAGAAAACATTGATTTCTGTCACAGCAGTGTCCTGGAATGGTATGGCTACTCCACAATCATCAGGGACCCCAATTCCATATCTTTTGCTCTGCCATTCTCAATACACGACTTGCACCTCTTGGTCCATAATGGCTGCTCCTGATCTAGTCATCACATCTGCCTTCCTGCCAGAGTAGAGAGGAAAGAAAAAGAGAAATTATACCCAATCCTATAAGGACTGTTCCCAAAAGTTGCACATACTAAATCTACTTCCATCCCATCGTCCAGAACTTAATGCCGCGGCTGATCTTACTGCAAACCAGGCTGAGAAGTGTAGTCTTTATTTTGGGCAGCAAGGTGTCCAGCTAAATCCCAGCTGTTTAATACTTTGAAGAAGGTGGAGGAGGGGTGGCTATTGGACATAACTTACAGCCTCTGCCACATCTCTTAGACTGTTTCTTTTAGATTGTTTCGTTTTCTTATTTGCTAATATAACAAATTGATTTTCCCTCTCTGAACTTCCACATCACTTTCTTTGTACCTTTATTACAAGTAGCGCTTATCTTAGAAGGACACTTTGTTCTTCTTAGAATGTTTTAAACTCCTTGCACTGCACACAGAAGCTGTATAATAATTTTAAAATTGATTAGTGCTGAATCTAAGTGGTCAAAGTTACAGCAGAGTGCAGGAAAATAATATTTAAAAACAATTTTCATTTAATCAGCCCAGTGCTTAATTCACAGTAGACACATATATTATTTTGTTGAAGAAATCAGTGAAAGCTTAATGATAAGTATCTAGGGTTTTTACCCATCATGTATGTGTTTAATTTTTCATTGCTAGAAGGGAAATTTAATTCTGACTAATGCTCCATCTAGTTTTTTCCTTATAGTGTGGCTGTACTCCGTGGAATACAAGAGGGACTGCGGAAAGCTCTAACAGACCATACAGTAAAAGCCATTGTGCTTTGTGGAGCAGATGGCTATTTCTCTGCAGGTAACCAGTGTCTGACCCTCTCCCACTCTCTCTGGAATCCACAGACAGATCGATAGTGCATTAGCTGTCCCTGAGGATAATACCAGACTGTGGGTGATGGATATGGGAGACTTGGATGGGAATGAGAAACATTGTGGAGAAAGAGACAGGAGTCACAGGAGAAACCCAGAGAAGGTTCTGACCTCCCTCTCTTTCCTATGGGATTGGGCCTTTGGAGGACATTTAGTTTCAGGCTTGATGGCTATGACACCTGCTAGGATACACCTACTGGTACATACCTGCTCTGCATATGTCTCCACCTATGTGAGCTTGGGCAAGTCCCTTTAACCTCCTGAATCTTAATTTCCGTCTATATAAAGAAGATAGAGTAATTTCTATCTTAATGGGTTTTTGTGAGATTAAATGAGACAACATATCTGGAAGCCCCTAGTACAGTGCCTGTGTGCAGAAGATGTTCAATAAGTGTTATTTTTTAATTTCACACGGGGTCTTGAAATGGAATTCATTTTTCTTCTGGTAGTTACCCATCTCAGTGACCATGGCACTCTTATTGGGTTATTGTGTGAAGACGTAAAAATATTGACAAAATATGGCAAAAGTATCTGAAAATGGTGATTTATTCAGTCGTATTTGTGCCGCCTTTTCCTTTTTTCCCAAATGAATATCTTATACTTTTTGAAGAAAGTCACATCGATATGAGGGCCTATATATTCTTACTGTAGCCAGAGGAATTTAATGTATGTTAATGGTAGCCTGAGAAGAAATAGATATTGGAATAATGACAATAAATAAGTATAATAAATAAGTATAAAAATGTTAATCATTATATTTATCTTGCCTGCTATGTACAAGTACTGTGTGGGTGGTTTATTTATTAATAATGAAAATGATAGTAGTTTTATACAAATTCTGTTTTAATCCTTGGTAAACCCTACAATCTCCATTTACAGATGAGAAGGCTGAGCCTGAGAGTGATTAAAATAATGTGCCAAACATTAACCAGCTATTAAATGGCTTATTCACTGTTTGAAAACCTAAGGTTGGGAGCCCAAGGTGGTATCTTTGAGGCATGAAGAGAGAGATCAGAATTATGGAGAACTTCATATTTCTTTGTAAGAAAGGAGGTAGGAGAGAAGGAAGTTAGAGTTCAGGGGCAGAAAAAATTATTTTCCTAGAAAAGCATTAGGGATTATCAGACTTGACTTAATGGACTTATATAGAACAGCGGACCCAACAATTGGAAAATATATATTCTTCTCAAATCTGCAACATTTACAAAAGTTGACCAGATCCTGGAACATGAAAGCTTGTCTCAATAAATTTCATTTAGAGTATGTTCTCTGACGACAATCCAGTTAAACTGCATATATATATATATATATATATATATAATATATATATAACTTGAGGGATACATCTAAAGCAAAACTTGGCAGGAAATTTATAACCTTAAAGGTATATATCAGAGAAGAAAAAACACTGAAACATAATGAGCTAAGCATCTGTATCAAGGAATTAACAAAACATACAGTAAAATAGACCCAAACGAAGTAAAAGGAAGGAGATACTGGGAGAAATTAATAAGATGGAAAACAAATATGAAGCAAAAACAATGTCAAAAGTTAGTTCTTTGAAAGACTAATAAAATTGACACCTTTGGAAAGATTGATCAAGAAAGAAAGAGAAGGCACAAACAAATGTATGTGAGGACTAACGAAAGGGATATGACTGCAGATGCTATAGCCATTTAAAAAGATAATGAAGATATTATGAACAAGTAGAAAAATTTAGCCTATCAAAGTTGACTCAAAAAGAAACAGAAAACCATTAAAGAAATTGAATCAGTAATTAAAAGAAAATCTCAGAAAGTAAATTCCAGCCCCAGATGACTTCACTGGCAAGCTCTAACTGAAAAGTCAAGCAAAATATTATTCTAATTTTACACAAACGTTTTAGAGAATAAAAAAGAGGGAACACTTCCTGTATTCGTTTCCTGGGGCTGCTGTAACACATGACCACAAACGGGCTGACTTAAAACCACAGATATTTATTCTCTCCCAGTTCTGGAGGCTGGAAGTTCGAAATCCAGATATCTGAAGGTCATTCTTCCTCCAAAGGCTCTGGAGAAGAATCCTTCCTTGCCCCTTCTAGCTTCTGTGGTTTCTGGCAATCCTTGGCATCCCTTGGCTTTTTGCTGCATCACTCCCGTCTCTGCCTGAGTCTTCCAGTGGCCTTCTCCCCTGATCTTATATAGATCTTATATAGATCTTACATAGATCTTACATAGATCTTACATAGATCTTATATAGATCCACCCTCATCCAGTATGACCTCATCTTTACCTGATTACATGTGCAAAGACCCTATTTCCAAATAAGGTTGTATGTATAGGTTCCAAGTGGACACCATTCAACCCAGTCCACTTCCCAACTCATTTTGTGAAGCTAACATAACCTTCATACCAACTCCTACCTGTCAAGGATGGTGTGAAAAAGCAAAATTACAGGCCAGTTTCATTCATAAACATAGATATAAAAATCTCAAACAGTATATTATAAAATTGAATCTAACAATAATTAAAAAGTATAATACATCACTTTTATCCCAGAAATACCAGATTGGTTAAACATTAGAACATCAAAGGTAACTCATCCTATTAAACAATTAAAGGAGAAAAGTCATATGATTATTCCAAGAGATGCAGAAAAACACTTGATAACATTTGACACACATTAAAGATAAAAATTTTTAGTACACTAGGTACAGGAAGGAAATGTCTTAATCAAGCAGAAGATATCTATTTTTAAAAAACTCCAGCAGGGGCCAGCACCATGGCATAGTGGTTAAGTTTGGTGTGCTCTGCTTCGGTGGCCCAGGTTCACCCATTCAGATCCTGGGCATGGACGTACACCACTTGACAGCCATGCTATGGCCGTGACCCACATACAAAATGAAGGAAAGCAAAACAAGAGGAAGATTGGCAACAGATGTTAGCTCAGGACTAATCTTCCTCAAATCAAAACAAACCTACAGCAAACATCAAACAAAATGGTAAATTAAAAGCTTTCCTTATGGGAAAGGAGCAAGACAAGGCTGCCTGCTGTCACCATTTGTATTTGACATCGTATTCTAGGCCCTGGCCAGCCCAGTAAAACTAGAAAAAGAAATAAAAGGTATAAGGATTGGAAAGGAGGAAACAAAACTTCATTATTCAGAAGATATGAGTGTTCGTAGAAAAATCAAGATAGAAAATTGTTAGAATTAACAAGAGGATTTTGCAATTTTTCTGGATATAAAATCTATATCCAAAAATTATTTGCATTTCTATATGCCAGAAATAAAGTTAAAAATGAAATCTGAATACCTTTGTCTGTGCCTTGGTTTCTGTAAAATTGAGATAATAGTAATATGTTGAGAGTAGAAGAATGTAGTATAACGTTTAAGACTGTGGGCTGCACAGTCAAACTGCCTGAGTTCAAATCCTTATTCTACCAGTTGCTAGTCATATGTCTGATCTAGTCACTTAACATGTCAAAGCCTTAACTTTCTTACCTGTAAAATGGGGATTGTTATATTACTTAACCTAGGTGTTAAGAAAATTAAATGAGACAGTGAATGAAACTACTTAGCACAGTACCTGATGTATTTATCCAATAAATGTTAATTGCTATTATTACATGAAAAATTATTGTAATCTAAAGTTATGGGAAAGATAGACCTGAGATTCAGACTGAAATTCATCTTGTTTTTTCTAGAACCAAAAGGAATCTAAAAAATAAATAACTCTATACTGGAGGGTGAAACATGATAGATTGGTGAGGAAAAAAAGCATAATCCTTGGATTGATGCTAGAAGAGGAGCAGGTAGCAAAAAGAAAAAAAAAACAAAAACAAAAGATGAGTAGATTGAACATGAAAAAATTACTTTAACTTTTTAACTTGTACCAAGCTTAATGTTTTCAAAGAATAGATAATGCTGTGGGGAAAAACTCACTACATATAATGTTATGTGAAAAAAGGGAAATATAAAAACTGATTTTACAGAATGCTCTCAATATTGTTAAAAGTATATCTTATAGTGAACTTTCATTTAATTCTCCCGTCAGTCATTTAAGATAGGTATTGAGACAAAAAGGTTAAATAACTTACTCAAGATCACAAAGCAATTTACATTTATCTATTGGGAAAAAAACTAAGAATTCATGAAAATGTTACATTGTTATCTCTGTGTGGTGATATTTGGGGTGATCTTTATGTTTTTTATAATTTTGTGTGTTTTTCAAATTTTCATAATGCATATGTTATTTTTATAATTAGGAAAAGCAATAAATGTTGTTACTTTTATTGCTCACAGAAAGTCTCTCACCAAAACATAATTCTAAGCTGGTTGAGTAACACCTAACTCAAAAATATGGATGAACTTTATCCTGAGATTTTATATTGTAATGACTCATGCACTTAACAAAACTGTGGATCTAGATTTCTGAGAATAGGGTTGGTGAGCAGCATCAGGCAAAGAATGAGAGGGGCTGACTCAGTCTCAGAATTTCTATTCCCCTTCTCTGAGCTTTTTAATTTTTCTAAAGGTAGAGTTGCTGTCTATCATAGGGAAAGACAGATTTTAGAAGATTACAGGATTCCTGGTAAAGATTTTTTTTGAGGATTTTCTCTCATATCGTTCTACATTTTCCAGGCTGTTTTTCCTTTACTGTGTCTCCAGCCAAAGGATGAAGTGTTTCATGGGCCCAAACAGACTCCCCAAGGGTTTTCTGGTACTTTATTATTATGTAACCAAGGCCAGGTCTTTTCTCAATTCTCTTTTTCCCTTGTCTTTGTGTCCTTAGGTTTTGATATCCGTGGCTTCAGTGCTCCTAGGATCTCTGACTTCACACTGGGAAGTTTAGTAGATGAATTACAGAGAAACAACAAGCCCGTGGTGGCCGCTATCCAAGGCTTTGCTTTAGGAGGGGGACTAGAGCTGGCCCTGGGCTGTCACTATAGGATTGCCCATGCAAAGGTAATAGCTGAGGCTCCCTATGGGGCTCCGTATGGGGAGCTTTTCTTTAGGGAAAACTCTAAATACAGTCATAAGCATCAGAGGTGGTAATTTTAAATGCGTAGCTTACTAGTTGACTACTCAGGTATTTCTACCACTGGTGTTCAGCTGTTATGTACCAGTACAGTAGTACTGGTGGTTGAAATGTTGAAATACGTCCATTCTGGTTGTAAATAACTGCTACCCTGAGCCCCTGACTGTCCTTTTGCTTCCCCTAACCCTAACTGTTGGGCCTCTCCATAATCCGCCAGCTAAAGGGAAACTCCTGGGTCAGCAGAGGGTCCCCAGGACTCCGCTCCAGTAACTGTGGCTCATGTTAGGTTCCACTGAGGCAAGCTCATGCAGTAAAAGGTATTAAATATTTTAACTATCACCCCTGAGTATGCAGACTTATTTAAATTTTCATTTCCTATTTCAAACACTTCAGTTTTGTGGTCCCTTATAATTATCAGTACCTAAGAAGACAAGTTTCTGTTGGAAAACAGTGCAAAACTAGTAAATGTATTTCTTTCTGGAAATAAATTTATTTGGGCTAATAGGCACATAGAATGAAGTCTGTGATACCCCAGTCTTCTAATGGTAACATTTTTGTAAGTAATATATTTTTCTAATTACAAAGATACTAGTCATCATTGTAATCAGACTGGAAAATGCAGGAAAGTATAAAGATGTAAACTAAAATCACCATAAACTTACAGTTCAGAAATCACCACTATTAACATTCTATTTTATTTCCTTCTGATCTTTTTCCCATGAAAGTTTTCTTCTTGCAGTTTTTTCCCTTTGCAATCTTATTTTGAAAAACTACATTTGAAATTTTGTTGTATTTCATTTACTTTATTTTTCATACTAATGTCATATTTAACCTATTATTAAATATTCTTTATCCATCCTGCCAATCTCTGCCTTTTAGAGAGTTTAATCTCTTTATGTTTAATGTAATTACTGATAAGGAAGGACTTCTGCCATTTTGCTATTTGTTTTCTATGTCTTATGTGTTTTTTTGTTTCTCCATTAATGCTTTCATTTGTATTAAATACATATTTTCTAGTCCCCTTTTAATTCTCTTGTTTCCTTTACTATATATTTTTGAGTTATTTTCTTAGTGGTGGTTGCCCTTTGGATTACAATTAACGTCTTAATTTATAACAATCTACTTCAGGTTAATGTCAACTTAATTTCAATAGTATACAGAAAATTCATCCCCATACAGTTCTGTTACCCACTTCCTTTATTGTCACAAATTATATCATTACACGCTGTATGTCCATCAACATAGATTTATAATTATTGCTTAATGAAGTGGTCTTTTAAATCAGATAACAAAGAAGAATTATAAAGAAAAAATTACATTAATACAGTCTTCTATATTTACCTATTTAGTTGCCGTGTACTATTGTTTTTTATTCCTTCATGTGGATTTGAGTTGCAGCCCTTTCATTTCAGCACGAACGATCTCTCTTAGGGCAGATCTGCTAGCAACAAATTCAGTTTTTGTTTATCTGGGAATGTCTTAATTTGCTTTCATTTTAAAAGGCTAGTTTTGCTGGATGTAGAATTTTTGTTTGACAATTTTTTTTCTTTCAGTCCTTTGAATATGTCATCCTACTGCTTTCTGGCCTCCGTGGTTTCTGATGAGAAATTTGCTGTTAATATTATTGTAAATATTCTTTAAAAATATCATTTTAAATGGCTGCATAATTTTCTGTCTTATAAATATACCATAATAATTTTAACCATTTCCCTATTTAGTTTTAATTTTTATCCAAGCTTATAAATAAAGACATATATCGTAAGCGCTCCTTTTTTTGTGTCCCTCTTACCATGACCTTTTGCACACTGAGTGCAGATTTAAATTACAAGTAATAATAAGTCTGGAGGTGGGGATGAACAGCGGTGGAAAATATGGTGATTGACTGTTAGGAAATCCTCCTGTGAGAAAGGCTCAAATATTCCAGGTATTTTGGAGCTGTTGGTGTCACAGTCTGGGTAAATGGCAATCTGTATTTAAGTACCATCCTCTTCCCATCCACATACCTGTAAAATGACTTAACAGAGCTTTAGACACTTTTAAATGGCCAGGAGAGGCGCACGATAAAGGACTTAAGCTCACCCTCTTGTCTAGACTGAGGTTGCTGTCTGACTTTCCTTTTTTTTTTTGAGGAAGATTAGCCCTGAGCTAACTACTGCCAATCCTCCTCTTTTTGCTGAGGAAGACTGGCCTTGAGCTAACATCCATGCCCATCTTCCTCTACTTTATATGTGGGACGCCTACCACAGCATGGCTTTTTGCCAAGCAATGCCATGTCCGCACCTGGGATCCAAACCAGTGAACGCCGAGCCACCAAGAAGCAGAATGTGCGAACTTAACCGCTGAGCCACTGGGCCAGCCCCATTCTTTTTTTTTTTATAGCAGCTTTATTGAGGTATAAATCATATACCATACATTTCACTCATTTAAAGTGTACAACCCAATGGTATATTAGTATATTTACAGAGTCATGTAACCATTACTACAGTTGATTTTAGGAGACTTTATCATCCCAAAATGAAACTTCGTACCCTTTAGGAATAATCCTCCATTTCTCCTCTCCCCTAATCCTAGGCAACCACTCTCTGTCTCTATGGATTTGCCTATTCTGGCCATTTCATTTAAATGGAATCATACAATATTTTATCTTTTATGACTGGCTTCTTTCACTTAGCATAATGTTTTCAAGGTTCACCATTCACCCATGTTTTAGAATGTATCAGTACTTTTTTTCTATAGCTGAATGATGTTCCCTTGTATGGATATACCACATTTTATTTATCCAGTCATCGGTTGATGGACATTTGGGTTGTTTTTCCTTTCTTAGCTTTTGTGAACAATGACACTATGAAAATTTGTGCACAAGTTTTGTTGTGGGCCTGTGTTTTCATTTCTCTTGGTTGTATACCCAGGAGTGGAATTGCTGGGTCATATAGTAACTCTATGTTTAACCTTTGAGGAATTGCCAAATTGTTTTCCAAAGTGGCTCCACCATTTTACATTCCAACTAACAATGTTTGAGGGTTTTGTATTTTCCACATCCTCTCTAACATTTGTTATTGTCTGTCTTTTTTATCATAGCCACCCTAGTGGATGTGAAGTGGTATCTTGTTATGGTTTTAATTTGCATTTCCCTGATGGCTAATGATATTATCTTTTCATATGCGTTTTTGGCCATTTGTATCTCTTTGCAGAAATATCTATTCAGATCCTTTGCCATTTTTTATTGGATTATTTGTCTTTTTATTATTGAGTTATAAAAATTCTTTGTATATTCTAGATATACGATTAGCAAATATTCTCTTCCATTTTATGGGTTGTCTTTTTACTTTCTTGGCTTCCTGGCTCTTTCAGGGTTCTGTAAAGCTGTTCCTGGACACTCTTATTTTTGTTGGCTGAGACAGGTCATAATAGAGTCAGAGAAAAAATATGTAAGAAGCTAGAGATGTGTTTCAACCTGAAGACTTAGGGACAGCACGGCTTTGTTTGAGTTGTTAATTAAAGGAGAGGGTCGGCGCTAATTAGCCTGATGGAAACTGTTACTAAATTCCATAAAACAATGTTTTTGAGAGTGTGGGAAATCCAGGGGAATGCTTGCCTTGACTCTGAACATATCATCTCATTTTAATGACCTTTATACCTTCAACCTTTGATAGGCTCAAGTGGGCTTACCGGAAGTCTCACTGGGACTCCTTCCCGGTGGTAGAGGAACCCAGCTTCTCCCCAGACTCATTGGAGTTCCCGCTGCACTTGACTTAATTACCTCAGGTCAGTACAAACCCTGCCAACAGCTGTCTAGATCAGTGTGAGGAACTGGACTAGATTTAGAAAAATCCTGGTTTGACTACTCCTTACGCATGGAATCTTCAGAGGATACTTTAACTTCTTTGACTTTCAATTTTCTCAGCTGTAACATGGAAAGAATACCTTCTCCGAGAGCTTCCCAAACGTTCCCAGGAAGATCAAATATGAGTGCTGTCTAAATGAAAGTGTATACAAAGCACAAATCCCATTTAGGATTTTATTATAGTTCACATGTCTATTCATAGACACTGGTCTTCGCATAGAAGGCATTATATTCAGATCCAATTTAGAAATTGTGATATAAACAAGAATTAAAACCAGAATTTCCGAGGAACGTTTTCAAGTTTTAGTGTGGAAATAGCTGTATTTTTCATTTCCAATGTATTAAGATATTAGCTACAAATAGAAGTTGTTCTGTTTCAATAGGGAATGTGAACAGGAGAACGATAGATAACATTTAGAGGCCCTGAATTTGCCAAATGCTGTAAGATGACATATAAAGAGATTTCCAGTTGGTAAGATTGGAAGAAAGAACATATTACAACTATTTACTCCAAACAGGTATAAATAATTATGAGACCTTGGATCAGTCACCTTACCTTTCGTGCCTTAATTTCCTCATAAATGTGGATAATAATAGTACCTACCAGATGCTTGTACAGTGTGGTAAAGTTAATAAGTGGATACATACAATATGCTCAGAACAGTCCCAAACATGGTAATAACTCCACAAGCGTTAGCTATGTAGTATTATTCCCATATCTGTCTTCTTTGTAAAGAGGAAGATTGAGTAAAAATAAGATGAAGATCTTGGTAACAGAATATATCCTGAAGAATGAACAATAAAAAGAGCACAAGCTTTAGAATCAAATACCTGAGTTTGAATCCCAGCTCTGCCACATTTAAACAATATGCCTGGTGCAAGTTAATTTTTGTTTATTCATCCGGCAACTATTGTTAATCTTCTCTCATATGCTGGGCCCTGTTCTAGGCATTGGGCTCATAGCCGTGAGCCAAACCCACAAAATACCCTGCCTTCATGGAGATTATATGGAGAAAACAACAGTGACAATAATCATCACTGTCATATTTCATCAGTTCAAAAATGCACAGTTTTTTCCACATCTTTGAAATCAGGATGCCTCTTATATTCATTGTGAGTCATGGTTTGATTGATTGCCAGTGTTTTTTCTTTCATAGTTTCTGTGAGTTGGGAATTTGGGAGGAGCTCAGTTGAGTTCTAGCTCAGGGTTTCTCATGAGGTTGCAGTCAAGATATCACCTGAGACGATAGTCATCTGAAAATTTGAGTGAGGCTGAAGGATCTACTTCTAAAATGGCTGACTTACATGGATGGCTAGTGGTACTGACTGGTGGCGGGAGGATTCATTACCTGTCCACAAGGACCTCCCCCTAGAGCTGCTTCACTGTCTTCACAACATGGTGGCTGGCTTCTTCTAGAGTGATCCAAGAGACAGCAAGGCAAAAGCTGCAATATCTTTTATGACCTAGCTTTGGAATCACACACCATCTTTCTGAACTATCCTATTGATGATACAGGTCTTCCCTATTCAACGTGGGAGGGGGCTTGAACTAAGAAGCTAAACCCGCTGGAGGTTGCTTTGGAGACCACCTACGACAACTGTATACTCACACATACGCCTCCCTATTATATAAGTAATATGTATAGTAGGTTAAATGGAGATCGGTGCTAAGAAGAAAACACAAATCATAAGGGGGAGTATAAAGTGGTAGGGATGAGGGTGGGTACTATGTTAGGTAGGGTAGCCAGGAACGGCTTTCCTACAAAATAACATTTGAGTAAAGACCTGAAGGAGGTGAGGAATCTTATTATGCCAATATCTGGAGGAAGATATTCTACACAGAGAAAATAGCAAATGCCAAGCCCTGAGGCAGGGGCAAACTTGGAAGGTTCGAAGAAAAGCAAGAAGGTCAATGTAGCTGGAGTGAAGTGAGTAAGAGGAAACGGAGTAGGGGATGAAGTCACATCACATAGGGCCTTGAAGATTATAGAAAGAACTTTGGCTTTTCTTCTGAATGAGGTAGAAAGGCATTGGAATATTTTGAGCAGAGGAGTAACATGCTGTCACTTAAGTTTTTTAAAAGATCACTCTGGCTGTTGAAAATATATTAATTAGAGGTAAGGGAAGAAATAGAAAGACTAGTTAGGAGGCTGCTATATAATAATTCAAGGGAGAGATGAGGGGAGCTTGGACCTGAGTGTTAGCAATGTAATTGGTAAGACATGGTCAAATTCTGGGTTTGTTTTGGAGGTAGAGCCAATAGGATTTTGTGACAGATCAGATGTGAAAGAAAGAGGAGAGTGAAGGATGATTCTAATGGCTTGAGCAGCTGGCAGGATGGTGCTATTACTGAGATGGGGAATCTCTGCTGGTAGAACAGGTTGTAGGGAGGGATCAAAAGAGCTCAGTTTTGGATGTGTTAATGATACTGAGCAATGGGCTCGCTCTGCTCACTGCGATCTGAGCCAATTAATCACAACGAGTTAGAGATCAAGAAAGGAAGTTTAATTAGATTAGTCGGCTAATTGGAAAATGGGTGACTAACATCTCAAAAGCTCATTTTCAAGGATCAGAATCTTGAGGCAGTTATATAGGGAAAATAGGCAGTAAGGAGGGAGTTTCCTTCAAGTATGATGGACTCCAGGGTCTTTTATTGTTCTATTTTATTGTTTTATTCTTCTGTTAGCTGTCATGGATACCTTGTAGGCGTGTTTCCTGCCTGTGGTCAGCCTGTTTCTGGAGAGAAACTCATAGAACAAGGTTTTAATTTATCAAGCTATTCGGGAGTACGTACTTAAATGGAAGCAATAAATCAGGAGAGTGTGTGAATTTTTTAGAGTACGTGCAGAGCAGTGACTAGTCACACAGAGGAAGGGCAGGGGCTATTTAGCAAAACACGATGGCCTCACTTTTGCTCACTTACATTAAGTTTGAGAGGCCTATCAGACATCCAAGTGGAGATATCAAGTAGACAGTTGGATAGACTGGCCTGGAGTTAGGGAGAGAGGTCTTCTGAACTCCTCTCAGTCTCCATTTTCTCATCAGTAAAACAACCGCATAGTTGTTTTAAGGAATAATGAAATTACATGACAAGCTTCTGTCATATAGAAGACATTTTATAAATGGTAACTGTGGTAATGACCCCCCAAAGATGTCCCTGTTTTAATCTCCAGAACCTGTGAATATGTTACCTTAAATTCAAAAGGGACTTTGCAGATATGGTTAAATTAAGGATCTTAAAATGGGAGATTATTCTGGATTTTCCAGGTGGGCCCAATTTATCACAAGGGTCCTTAGAAGAGGGAGGCAAGAGGTCAGAAAGGAGAGAAGATACTACGTGGCTGGCTTTGAAGAGGAAAAGGCCACAAGCCAAGAAATATAGGCAGCCCTTAGAGGCTGGAGAAGCCAAGGAAACAGATTCTCTCTTAGAGCCTCTAGAAGGAAGAATTCTACTGACCCATTTTAGACTTCTGACCTCTTAAACTAAGATAGTAAATGTGTGTTGTTTTGAGCTACTGTGTTTGTGGTAATTTGTCACAGCAGCCATAGGAAACTAATACAGTAACTATCCATAATGATGATATTAAGAATCTTGCATTGTGGTTTGGAAAAAAATATTTCCTGAGAAAGGATGCTAACAAAAATTGTTACTGAAAGTTGAAGATTCTCTGTTGATGTGAATGAGGAAAAAACACCAACGTTGTAGGAACTATCCCCATAGGAAATTAATAGGTAAATAGATTTAGATTAAATTAACAAGCAAATAGCTAACCTTTATTGATCGTCTGAAATCCGTAAGAGAGGAAATTATGGAGAGTGGAGTGATGACAACACCAACCACTGCTTCTCCACAATTCCCTTAAAGTGCTACCTGAAAATGACTGAATCTTTCCCAGTAACCACAAAAGATATGCTTGAGCACGTTGCAGTTCATTCCCTGATGTAGTCTGTGTAATCAAGGGACAAGAACCACAGTCCCCTGCTGCTCTTTCTGCTTGTATTTTCTAGGCCCTGTCCTCTTTGTTCACTGAACAGCACAGAATGTTTCTGCTCTATTCTTGCAGAGCTTTGTCCCAGCCCTGATGGGATTCTTTATGATCATTCATGGGGCAGGAATGCCCTCGGGCTCTAGACTTTGGTGAGATGCCTCGTACCACCCAGAAGGCTGGGGGAGAAGTTGGGGGTCCCTCTTTATCCTGCCTGCCTTTCACATTTAGGTCCAGGTGGGTTTTCTCTATGTTAGTCGAACAAGATGTTGAGGGTGAGTTTTAGTACCCAGGGCTCCCAGGCAGCAATAATAAATATTTACCAAGTATCATTCCATGACCAAAATAAACAAACAAACAAAAATCTTAAAACTAAACCCAAGGGGCCAGCCCGGTGATGCAGCGGTTAAGGTTGCATGTTCCACTTCTTGGCGGCCCAGGGTTCACCGGTTCACATCCCGGGTGCGGACATGGCACCGTTTGGCAAGCCATGCTGTGGCAGGTGTCCCACATATAAAGTAGAGGAAGATGGGCATGGATGTTAGCTCAGGGCCAGCCTTCCTCAGCAAAAAGAGGAGGATTGGCAGCAGTTAGCTCAGGGCTAATCTTCCTTAAAAAAAAAATTAAACTAAACCCAAAACCTAAAATCTGTGAAAATATTCTGTGATATAAGAAAAATGAAACATAAATATGAGTCTGCTGAAACAGATTAAAGAAAACAGAAATTTTAGAAAACTCACATTATTCTAAATTAGAAAAGAAAATATTTTATGTATTTTTAAAATAAGAATACCCTGTTTAAAATCAAAACATTAGCCAAATCCTTTCTTTTTGAAGCAACAAAAAGATGGCATGCTAGAAGAGAAAACTGAATCAGTAACATGGAGGATAAATGGAGACGTATTTATAGAATTCAGGAGAATTTAACAAAAAGATACATAAAATGTAAACGAAGGCAGCAGAGGTGGAAAGTATATAATAGAGGTCTCTGCTGTGAGTAATAAGAGCTCCCAAAGCATGAAGCCGAAAGGTGAGAAGCAATAACCAAAGGAGAAAATAGAACAAACTCTTCAGATATGAAATAGAATCAGATTATATTTGAGCAAGCATACTATTTTCCTGGAAGAACTCGTGAGGAGATATCAATGCTCTGATGTATTTTGGTAAAGATTTTAAACTTTCAGGAAATAGAATGCTACAAGCTTCCAAAGGATAAAAACAAAACACAACTAAAGGTTACTTTCGAAATAACTAAAATCACTTCAGTCACAAATAAATTCTAAATGTATGGAAAGTTCATATAGAAGGATGCTATACAGTCTTTAAAATGATAGTCTAAATCAGGAGTTCTTAAACTGTGGTCCAGGTATTCCTGGGTGTGCCTAAGATCACTATAGGGGGAGTCAATGAAGTCAGAACTATTTTCATAAAATGGCATATTACTTGCCTTTTCCACTCGTTCTCTCACAAGTGTACAGTGTAATTTTCTAGAGGTTATTGTATGCCATGTGATACCAGAACAGACCGAGTGCAGAAGCAGATATGAGAATCAGCTATCTTCTATTACTTGACATGAAAGAAATTTGCAAAAATATAAAACAATGATACTCATCTCTAAATTTTTAAAATTTTGAAAATATAGTTATTTTACATAAAAATGTATTTATGCTAACATGTAATAGGTTTATCATTGTTATCTTAAAGTGATTTAATAAAGAAAAATTTTTAAAGTTCTCAGTCTTAATTTATAATACAGTAAATATTGATAGGAATAATCCACATAAACAAAAGCTTTTTAGAGTCTTCCATAATTTTTAAGAGTGCAAAGAGTTCCTAAGATTAAAAAGTTTAAGAACTGTTAATTAAATTCACATTTTTGACACAGAAACTGCAATACAAAACTGTGTATACATGATCCAAATTAGAAAATAATCTGAGTCTATATGCATAAAAAATGCTTTTTTTTTCTTTTGGGGAGCGTGTTATAAATCCTATAAAGTAAGAAAAGGTAGTTAGAAAAACTAAAAGTAAGTTAACTTTCTTGTCTTCAATAAATAAAGTTAGCAATTGATTTAATTTACAATGATATGATAAGTACTCTTAAGAAGGTGAGCTGTTTTAAGTATCTAATGCAGAATTCATAAGAGGATGCTTACAATCCAACATACTACGTACAGAAATTCAAAGCACATGAGACAGTTCATTCTGCAAAAGATAAAATAGAAAGGAAGCAAAGAAGCATAAAACACAGGGGGAAATTATAATTGTGTGAAATGAGTCTGTAAATTCTGAGGTTTGCAAGAATTAAAGCATGTGGGGAAATACTGCGACATTTTGTGTCCCTGTTTTCAGCATTAAGTCTGAAAGGCAAAAGCATCGTGGGAGAAATCAGGAAGAAATCTGGCTTCTTTGACAAAAAGAAATGAAGTGAACTAGGATTGGCCTTTTCCAAAGCACTGCTGCTTATAGAAATATCACTATTTTTAACATGATGAAGAGAAGAGGTAAGAACAGTAAGAATATGATGGATTTTGATTTGCATAGAAAAGGTCACAGTCAATTAGGAGAAAGCTAACATTAGAATCATACACCTATCTTTTTAAGTAGTCTGTATAATTTTAGGGGGACTTTAAAATGACGTCTAGAAAGGGTTCCATGTAGAAAAATTTTTCTAAAGGTTGGAAAAGAAGCCATGAAGAAAATTGGAAAAAAATTGAGATTACTCAGCTTGGAGAAGAAGAGAAAGCTCAGCTTCATTTGCCCCCGGGGTCTCTAGGCATGGCTCTTATTGGAGTCTGTTGGACAGTGGTTGTCGTCTACACTGAGGGCAGCACAAGAAAAAACAAGTTTAAGTCTCAGCCTGAGGATTTGGCTTGGATGTACAGAGCCGTGTCTTTAGGTCCTTGAAACAGAATAAAAGTACCCGGCATCTCGTTGACTCTGTAAGAACACTAGTGGTACTCTTCCACTTTTGTGAAATCCAGGCCAGAAGAAATCATTACAGCTGAAGGAATTTTCAGTTCATCCTGTGGGTAGCTCACGGTTCTTGCTCAGTTGCCCCAAAGATCTTTTTAGTACTCAGGTTTCCATCTTCCATTTTGTATCCATTTGGTCCCCTAACCTGGGGAGGGTGATTCACTCACCCCTCACCCGTGATTTTATACACAGGAGACTTGACCTCTGAAGCCCCTCACCCACTCCCCACCGTCCTCACCCTGGGAGGAGATCTGGAAGCCTATTTTCAAAGGCACTTCCAGAAAACTGCCCAAATATTGCTGTTACAGAGTGACCCCTGCCAAAAAATCATTGAGCTGCTATCTGACCAAGAAAACTCATTTGTAGCTCTCTGAAGCACTAATAAGAACCAGGGGTGGAGGGTTTGTCTCAGAGATGGCATCTACCAACACAGTCCATAAAAGCAGTGAAGACTGTGAAATTGTTGCCGCAAAGACTTGATTTAATGATCGCTTTTCAGAAGGCAAGATGGTACTGGCAAGGAAGCAAGTAATGTATTGTTGTCTCCTTCTGTCTGACCCTGTGGTAAAGGATGCTTATATCCCTTAACCCCCTACTTCAGAATATGCAGACCAAATTACATATTTATACCTGGTGAAGAACTCAGGAGTGATGCTCATCAAATGTCTGTAACCCCCTAGAGCTGCCGTTCTATACTGGAGGCCTCCAGTGCCGCCACTGGACGCTAGATCCTCCTGGCAGCACTACTGGACACTAGATGCTTCTGGCGCCGCCACCACCAGACACGAGATGTCTCCACCTGTGAAAGGAGATTTGAGCTGTTGCTGCTGCCTAGTGTCACGACTCCAGGCTAAAAACTCTCAATAGAGCACTCTGTTTGCCAAGCTTGGGGTCACGGGCCACGCCGTAGCTGCCACAGGTCTGCAGGAACAATTGTCTGATCATCTCTGCTTCTTTTTTAGCTTCTGTAGTAGGAGGCAGGGCTCCAAAGCACATGCAATAGCGATTCCACAAACTAGGGAGGGGTTGACATACTGGGTAGCCAAAAAATGGTAGAAATACGCCCTGTTTGTCCTGTGTAATTTTGGTTACAACTTACGTAATGTCAACTTAATCACTAATTTTCTCCCTGTCTACTCAACTATATTTATGTTTGAGGACTTTCTTTTTTTTTTTTTTTGGTAATCAATGATAGCCTCTGGTAAATGTTCTTATAAGATAGATATTACTGCTACTGTTACCACCTCTATTACTATTATCAAAACCCAATCATCTCTTATATTTATATAGAGATTTATAATGTATAAAGTGCTTCTATAGAGATTTATAGAATATAAAGAAAATGTATTATTCTCACTTGATACTCAGAATTACTAAGGTAAGCATAATTATTGCTACTTACCATTGAGGAAATTGTGGTCCTGGTGCAGTTGCTCATCGTCACACAAACAGTAAAAGGTAGGGCTGGAGCGTGCATCCACGTTTTCCGGTTACCTCTGCAGTGATCTTTTTACTGCAACAGTCAGTGTGGTGCTGATTTATTTTGTTCAATAATAGGTGTTTATATCCAGGACAGATAATCTTCCCTACTAGAGAGAGTAATCCTTTTGCTTTAATCTCACATCCTTCCTTGACTTGTTTTGTTTTGTTTTGTTTCAGGAAGACGTATTTTGGCAGATGAAGCACTCACGCTGGGTATTCTAGATGAAATTGTGAACTCAGACCTGGTTGAAGAAGCAATCAAATTAGCCCAGAGAGTTTCCGGTAAGAAGATAATAATAAAAACAGCACAAGATTGGAAAAGCTAAATGTCTGTTTTAATAAGGAACTCCTGAAATGGTTTATGGTACATCCATGCGATGGAATATGATACACCTTTAAAATGTATGAGAAACTCTATGCATTGATATGTATGAATGCCACGATATCTTATTAAGTGAAAGAGCATCACTGTGTAGAGCGGTTTACTATTTGTGTAATAAGAAAGGGGGGATGGGAGCGAATGTTTATATGGGGAGAATGTATATACATAGCTATTTGTCTATGTATAAGGCATTTCTGTAAGGAGCCGTGAGAAATGGTTACTGGTTGCCTCTGGGTGTGGGGCTGGTCAGCCAAGGAAGCAGTTGGAAGGAAGTTTTTATTGTGTACTCTTCGTTACCTTATGTATTTTCTATTAAGAAGTATAATTAAAATGAAAACAAACAAGCAAACAAACATTTCAGCAAGTAGAAGCTAGGCTCTATAATTTACCACAATAAAGCCGTTGTTCTGTTTCGGTGAGCTATGTTTTTCACTGGTTTCTCACTGCATTGATTCGTGACATTTTTTTAAGAGTTCTTTGGAATGGTACTCCTGGAGTTTTTCTTTTCTTTTCTTTTCTTTTTTAAACTGATCCCTTTCACTTTATGGAGATTGGCAGCAAGATGGAGAGGGTTAAAGAGTGTCCGAAAAAATAATTGAGAGGAGTGACAGGGTGCAGGTAGAGCAGAGTGCCCATCTCCACGTGGTGGTAGGCAATGGCTCAGTGTCATTCAAAGGCATTCTTTTGAAATAGTCATTCTTTTGTTGATCCTGGCAGGGACCAAGCACTTCCCTGAAATAATCTTACTTTTTGTGGCTCTAGCCGGTTACTGTTTCAGTGCAATATTAAAAGCTTCAACTGGAGAGGCCAGGGATATGGGGAGAAAACCCTGGTGGCTTGTAAAGAGAATCAGCAAGCCTTTGCCCAAATGGGAATGAGTTTCCTGCTATGGTTCTCTGCCTTGCATACCATCTTCATCATGTTTTCATCACTGGTTTCGTGGTGCCTCCTGGGAGGGCTTGTTGTTAGAAGACACTTGGTTGGTAGACAGCAAAGGCTGTTTTTATTTGGAGGTCCCTAAGAGATCTTTTTGCTTTGGGCCTTAAGATAGACCCATATCTATCATTTATACCCATGGTTCTAGTTTGTAAAGAACTCAGTTTCAACAGAAAGTTCTTTTCCTTAACTGATTTCCCTAGATTTGTATTTGAGAGTTAAGTTACTAAAAGAGGTACATGAGGATCATGGTCTAATACATTTATAAAATGGTCTGTTTTAATTTTCAAAATTTATTTAACTTTTAAAATAAATTTTAAAGTTTTAAATATTTATTTTTTTAATTTATGAAAGCTATAAAATGGTCTATTCACTCTCAGCGACATTTCACAGTTTGTCCACTTGGTGGCATCCAAATATTGGGGAGAAATCATCTGCTTTAAAACTTGGAAATTCACCTGTTAACAGTAAAGAAAGGGTTCCAGACTTTGGACAATTATGTATAACTATTTTAAATTATAATCATGAAGCCTATGTATAAATATGTAAAATTGTGTATAAAATTGTCTGAAATATAAATTTACATATATTCTATAATCATAGCTACATAGAGTATGTATGAATACAGCCAAAATTTTAAAGGAAATATGCAAATATAAAAAGAAGTTAGATTTTCCCCAAAACTTTATAAATGATCTTTGCTTTTGTTTTGATTTTTTCCAGCTTTATTGAGGTATAATTTACACACAATAAAATTCACTCATTTTAAGTGTAGAGTTTGATAAATTTTTGTAATTGTTTACAGTTGTGTAACTACTGTCACAATCAAGATATAGTTCTGTCACCCTAAACAGTATTTTCACGCCTCTTTCCAGTAGATTCCCTCTCTTGCCCCTTGGTCACAATCACTGACTCACTTTCTCTTACTATAGTTTTGTTTTTTTAAAGTTTCATATAGATGGAATCACACATATAGTACGTAGTCTTTCGTGTTTGACTTCTTTCACTTAGCATTATGTTTTTGAGATTCATCCATGTTGTTTCATGTATTAATATTTCATTCTTTTTTATTATTGAATAGTACTCCATAGTATGGTTATACCCCAATTTGTTTATCCATTTCCCAGTCGATGAACATTTAGGTTGTTTCCACTTTGGGCCTACATAGATCTTTGTAGACATATTTCCCCTTACCTAAGAGTAGTATTGCTGGGTCATATAGTATGTGTAGGTGTAATTCTTAAGTGATTTTTAAACGATGATTAATGAAAAACCATCAGTGATTTGAAAGACACTAATTTTTGCCAAGCAAATTGGAAAAGATAGAAAAATAATATGGTGAGATTGAGCTCTTATTACACTGCTTCCAGTACATCCTCTCTGAGGACAGCTGGGCAATTATGTCTGGAGGCTTATTCATACCTTTTGACTTAGTATTTCGATTTTTAGGAATTTCTCATACAGAAACAATCACAGAAGTACACAAAGATTTGTGTACAGTGACACACACTGAAGCTTTATTTATTGTTGTAAAATATTAGAAACAACTCAAATATCTAATTTTAGGAGATTCGTTACATAAAAGATGATAGATCTCAATGAAGCAACCCCATTCAGTCACTAAAATTTCCTTTTTTAAGGGAAGTTGAAGAACCTGGAAAAATGCTTACATGTAATATTCACTTGAAAACAACCAGATAGGAAATTGCACAAATGTGCGTGTGTGCATGTGCCTGTGTGTGTCTTCAGATATATATTTGCATAAGGGAAAAAACTGTAAGGAGATATAACAAACTTTTAACAGTGGTTGTATTTGGGTGGTAGGTAATGAAGACTCTTGATTTTTTTTTTTTTTAAAGATTTTTTTAATTTTTTTCCTTTTTCTCCCCAAAGCCCCCTGGTACATAGTTGTGCATTCTTTGTTGTGGGTCCTTTTAGTTGTGGCATGTGGGACGCTGCCTCAGCGTGGTTTGATGAGCAGTGCCATGTCCGCGCCCAGGATACGAACCAACAAGACACTGGGCCGCCTGCAGCGGAGCGCGCGAACTTAACCACTCGGCCACGGGGCCAGCCCCCTCTTGATTTTTTAAAAAATGTTTCTCTTTTCCTAATATCTGAGTCATTACATTTGCCCAAAGGAAAAATGGGTGCCTGGCCAGTGTGAAGGGGTACCATCTGGTAGAGAAATGGGCCCAGGACTGGAAGTCAGGAGATCTGGATTATAGTCTTAACCTTAGCTATATGGACCTTAACAAAGCAGCTTTTGGAGCTTTATTTTCTTCATCAATAATAGGAAAAGCTTCAACAAAATTAGTTGGTGTCAAACCCTGTCCTGAGACCCTACAGGCTTCAGAGGTGGGCCTTTGGTTTTTGGTCCTTGCTACGACCTGAGCAGCTCTGCTGTGTCTCTTGGGATTTAGGGCTTAGAATCCCCTGGAAA
Source organism: Equus quagga (assembly GCF_021613505.1). Taxonomy (NCBI): domain Eukaryota; kingdom Metazoa; phylum Chordata; class Mammalia; order Perissodactyla; family Equidae; genus Equus; species Equus quagga. The sequence goes on from NC_060270.1 coordinate 36,596,990, forward strand.
ACTCGGAGACTTTTACTATTTTTTTTGTTTGCTTTTTTTTAATGAGTTCTACTCTTCAGAATCCTATGATTTCTTGGTGCTGCTTTGTAATAGATAAATGCTTGAGATACAAGGTAGAGAAATAGGGCAGGTCAACCAAGAACTAGCTCAGAGACCCCACCTACATTTGCATTTATTATCTTACAAAAGGCATAGTTTAGGTAGGCTTATTTATTTTGCCTTTCATTTTCATTTGAGGTCTTGTGCTTTTCCTTTCTTTTTATGTTTCCCGTTTTCCTCTTCATTTTCTTTCATTGTTTGCTTTTATTTTTTT